>NC_081348.1:20869065-20878488 GCF_029784015.1 Lycium ferocissimum
GGGGGACTCATATTACCAATTCAAAATTTATAAAATATTTATCCATCAATTTCAATATTTTTATTCATATTTGGGCCTGGGCACAATACGAGATTTTATAACTAGTAAGATGATAAGATTGGAGAAATAAGATGTAAAGTCACTAGAAAATATCAAGAAAAAAACAGCCAATAACACAAATGGATGATTCCTATTCACTGGCCTATTCACTACACGAAAAAAAAAACATTTTCAAACAATCTCTGGGTTGATTCACAACAGTTATGCATGTTAAACTCGATTTTGTTATTTTTAATTGATCGACTAATTAGTTTGCTGAGCCGCTTTATTAAAGAACATTACTAACCACATGAAATATTTCAAGGTATATTAGCATTTTTAGTCCCTCAAATATTAAAAATTTCTAATTTTGATCCTTCTGATTTTTAGTAAGCATATTAAACCTTCAATTAATTGATATTTACACTTTTGACCCGAGCCGTGAATCTTCACAACTATAACGAAATATTAAGTGTTAAATCATTCAATTATCGACATATTATGTTAAATTCATATTGTTACTCCATAGTTGAAGCCTGAGGGTGATATGTAGTTCTAAAAGTACTCTAAATATCACATAATTAATATGTAATGGGACCAAAAACTCATGTGTTAGCTAAAAAAGGGTCAAAATGCCCTTAAACTATGCGAAATTAAACAAAAATGTCCTCCATTAATAGTTTGGTCAAAAAAATGCCCCTGTTGTTAATAGTTGGTCTAAAAATCGCCCTATTGTTACTTTATTGGTCAAAAATACTATTTTCCTAATAAACATATTGTTTCTTTTCTTTTAAAGACATTCTTTTCATAATAAAAATATTATTTTTAAAGAATCCTTTTCTTGTTTCTTTTCTTTTAAAATTCCTTTAGCTAGTAAAAAAGTGATAAATAATATTTTCTTCTTCTTAGTCTCATTTTATCAATTAAAATAGAATACCATATACTATTTTAATTGATAATATAGGTCATACTATTTTATATATATATATATCCTAATTCAATTGGGAAAAGATTAAGAAATAAAAATATTTCCTATTTTATTAAGAAAAGAACTTTACCGTTATCCAAATGAAAATTAACGATGGGGTCACTATGATCTTATATATATTACTTATATTATCAATTAAAAATGTGCATTGTGTTATTCTATTTTAACTGATAAAACAATGTTAAGAAGAAAAAAGATTACTTCCCACTTTTTTATTAATTAAAGGAATTTTAAAAGAAAAGAAACAAGAAAATGGTTCCTTAAAAAAAAAAATACTCCGTTTCGGTTAGTGAATCTATTTCCTTTATTACGTACGAAAAATCTTTCTAAATTTGTAAATAAATTTGACTGCACAGAATATACGAGACACATTTAATACCACAAGTTTAAAAGTCTTCTCTACTTTCTTAAATTTCGTGTTCAGTCAAATGGGTTAACATACATTGAAATGGAGGGAGTAATTTTTATTAAGAAAAGTATGTGCATAAAAAAAAAATATGTTTATTAGAAAAAGGACATTTTTGACCCAATTAAGTAACAATAGGGGCATTTTTGGACCAAACTATTAACGGAGGATATTTTTGTTCAATTTCACATAGTTTAAGGGCATTTCCTACCCTTTTCCCTCAAATATTAATAGCATGTTTTACTAAGCTTATAGGAAGGCAACAATTAATGTTTTTTCTCTTTTCAAAAACTATTTATTTAGAAAATTAATGTGCTTTCTAATAGACACATAAACTTTTTTTCCCAGAAGCTAAAAATTAGCTTTTCCCATGAGCACCTTTGGGACATGACCAAGCATAAAGATCTCTAATATTGGTAAAAGTTTTTTAAATTGATTAGTTAAACACAAAATGCAACTCTCCAAATGTATTTTTTCAAAAAACACTTTTAAAAATAACCAGATTTTTAAAGCTTTTCCACACATGTATATATAAATGTACTTAGTCAAACATTACAAGAACTAAATCAGAATATAGCAATAATTGAGGACCAAAAGTGTAATTATCTTCATTTTGAATGCATCACAAGATTTGCAAGTTCGGCCTCAATATTTCGTAATTCTTGTACTTCCTTATTACTCCCTCGGTTCACTTTTACTTATCCACTATGAATTTTGCACACCTCTTAAAAAATAATAAATGAAGTGTATTGGATTTGGAAAATGATTTGGAATGAGTAATTAATGCTAAGGGCAAAATAGGAAAAAAAATGATTTTTCTCTTGATATGCGAAATTGGACAAGCAAAAGTGAAAATCTATTTTTGAAATAGTGGATAAATAAAAGTGAACGGAGGGAGTTTATGTTTGCTTAATCCTTATATTGATCCCACCCTCGTGGTATTTAGAGATATTCCACATCTGGTGTTAACCGGTGATGATCAGACAATTTATGCTATAACAATGCAGGATTGATCAAAATAGGTTTTTTTAATTTCTAAAGGATCAAAATTTCCATATAATCTAAGCTCGATTTTCTTATATTAATTGATGCATTGTCTAGTTGGTTGAACCAATTTATTTAAAAAAAACATACTAATAACATAACTATTTTTTTTTTAAACTTGGCCTCAGTATTTCGTTATTATGATATTTATATACTCTTATCAATTTTGTCGTATTATCTACAAGTCCAAAAATTAAACTTGAGTGAAAACTGGTTTGTGTTACACATAAAAACTCTCTTAGGTTAGAGTTGGAAATTAGTGAAAGTGTGAAAAGAGAAGTAAAATGTTAGTCATCCTTAATGAGTTCCAACCAGAACCAAGTCTAATATTACTACTAGTAGACTTATCCGCGCTTCGCGCGGTCATCAAATATCTCGTTAAATATGGGGAAAAAAACTAATTTTGATTCTTGAATATTAAAAATAACTAAATTTGAATTTTGTAAAATCGAAATATATCTATAAATTTTCATTGAAAATCAAAACATACAAGTTTTTTTTTTTTCTCGACATTCAAAATTCAAGCATCCTTATTCTAAAACCAAGAGTTCTAAAACCTAAGATTAAGCCGTATCGATAAATAAAGAAGGAACAAAATCAATTGACATATCAAATTGAAATTTTGAACTTATAAAGTCATAAAAAGATCTTTACATGTCGGTTATTGTTTTTCTCCACTTAGAGTAGCCTTCACTTTATGAAGAACACATGCATCTCTTCATGTTTCTACTTTTCTTTTTTGTATGCACATGTTGCTTGCAAATTATTTACTTGGGATTGAACAAAT
This sequence comes from Lycium ferocissimum, assembly GCF_029784015.1. Taxonomy (NCBI): domain Eukaryota; kingdom Viridiplantae; phylum Streptophyta; class Magnoliopsida; order Solanales; family Solanaceae; genus Lycium; species Lycium ferocissimum. The sequence continues at coordinate 20,872,330 of NC_081348.1, forward strand.
TCGTATATGTTATGCGACAAAACCACTTTTACTCATCTTCACTAGCGGTCTATGCCCGTGCTGCGCACGGGCCCAACACTTTTAGATTATAGTGCGTACATGTGTATATAGTTGTCTTTGAATGGTGATTATATATATATATATATATATATATATATATATATTATGTTCAAAGCACGATTAATATAACGTTGTAGTTTGTCTTTCAAGTATCTAAAATTTTATTATATTAATGGTGCTACGAATACAAAATCGGCAAATTTATTAATATTTTTTAAAAGAGAAGACTTGTTTAAAAAGAAACTATTTTCCTCTCTTTGAGATAAAACAATAGCAATATTTAAGCATCAGTTGATACTTTTAATTTTAATTCGATTAATTTAAAAGTGTAAAATACTTATTATTTTTTATCAAATTTTGATTTGGATAATTCTAATTTAAATTATTAAATTAATTTTACATGTTTAAAACAAAACAAAGTAGAAATTGATTTTCTATTTAAACGAAGAAATACTATTTTTTAATTTTTGGTAAATATTCTCGGTTTAGCTCATTTTACTTGTCATCTTGTTTTTTGCATGATTTTTTTAAGAAAAAACGTCGATTAGAATTATAATTTGACTAATTTACCTTATTCATTATTTGATTTTCATTTGATATATATTTTTCTACGACATTAATTTCTTTTCACATTTATTGGAGTAAGAATAAAAATAAAAAAGTAATTAAATTTTATATTATTTTAAAATATAAATATTTTAAGTATATTTATTTTAGTAAACATAACAAATAAATGACATGGCGGAATAGCAAATACAACAGTTTAATAGCTAGATTAGATCTCAGGCTGATATAAAAAAAGAAAGAAAATTGTATGATTTGACTACCTAACCTTTTGAAGAAAAGTAATTTCATTTGCTCCCACTAATGGATTGATACGCACGTGGCAATGAATCCATCATTATTGACTCAATGAGATACTTTGGAAATTACATGAATATTGTTTGATTTTTTAATATGGGGTGCATTTTTTTTTTTTTGACATTATTAATTTGCACTATTTTTATGCATATATATATATACTATGTTCAAAACACGATTAATATAACATTGTAGTTTGTACTCCGTATCTAAAACTTTATTATATTAGTGTTTACGACGAATACAAAGTCTGCACTTTTTTTTTGACATTATTTTTTTTAATATGGGGTTCACTTTTTTTTTTTATATTGCTTGATTTTGTTAATATGGGGTCCACTTTTTTTTATCGTGAGTTTGGAGATGGTGGGTTCCACTTTTTTTTTTATATATATATATTGCTTGATGTTGTTTAGTATGGGGTCCACCCTTTATGGGGTGCACTTTTTTTTTTTTGGACATTATTAGTTTAAGATTATTTTTATGCATATAATATATATACATATATTATGTTCAAAACACGATTAATATAACATTGTAGTTTGTGTTTCCGTATCTAAAACTTTATTATATTAGTGTTTGCTACGATTAAAAAATCTGCACTTTTTTTTTTTTAATATTATATTTTTTTTAATATGGGGTTCAATTTTTTTTTTTTAATATTGCTTGATTTTATTAATATGGGGTCCACTTTATTATTTCCCATGAGTTTGGAGATGGTGAGTTCCAATTTTTTTCTTCCTTTTTTTTTTAATTGCTCGGTGTCATTTAGTATGGGGCCCACCCCTTTTTTTTTTAAGGGACAACGGACGATGAAGCATGAGTCTAAACCTGCTTTATATAGTTTCTTTTTTTTTTTTTTATTTTTTATTTTTATGTTTAGTGTTATTTAGTATGTGGCCCACCCTTTTGACATTATTAGTTTTGTATTTATTTTTATGCATATATATATAGAGACTATGTTCAAAACACGATTAATATAACTTTGTAGTTTGTGCTTCGTATCTAAACCTTTATTATATTAGTGTTTGCTTTCGAATACAAAGTCCGCACTTTTTTTTTTTTTTTTTTTTTGACATTGTTTGTTTTTTAATATGGGACTCACTTTTTTTTTTTTTTATATTGCTTGATTTTTGTCAATATGGGGTCCATTTTTTTTTTCCCGTGAGTTTGGAGATGGTGGGTTCCACTATTTTATATATATATAAGTATTTTAAGTATGTTGTTTTGTACAATAATTTCATTTGCTCTCACTAATGGGTTGATACGCTTGTGACAATAAATCCATCATTATTGATTTAATTGTTTGATTTTCTAAGCATTTTTGTATTTTAAGTATGTTCTTGTTTTTTTAATATGGGATTCACTTTTTTTTTATATTGCTTGATTTTTGTTAATATTAGGATCCACTTTTTTTTTTCTTGTGAGTTTGGATGTGGTGGGTTCCACTTGTTTTCTTCTTTTTTTTTTTTTTTAATTACTTATTGGTGTTTAATATGGGACCTTAATTTTTTTTAAATATTAGTAGTTGTTTAAAATATGTGGGCCACAAATTTTTTTTTTTAAAATATTAGTAGTTGTTTTTAAATATTAGCAGTTGTTTAAAATATGTGGGCCCATATTTTTAAAAAAAAATATTAGTAGTTGTTTAAAATATGTGGGCCCACAATTTTTTTTGGGCCCACAAACGGACGACGAAAAAGTGCCCCAAACTCCCTCTTCTAAATGGTAGTAATTTTGTCAATATGGGATACTATATTCAAAACACGATTAATATAACGTATTACTGATTTGTCTTTCCGTATTTAAAACTTTATTATATTAATGTTTTGCTACGAATACGCATCGTGTTTAATATGGGGCCCACATTTTTTTTTAACAGTGTTTGTTTTTTTAAATATGGGATTCTTTTTTTTTTTTTTTTTGTTAATATATTCACTTTTTTTTAAGCCACTTTGTTAATATGGGGTTTTTTTTTCCCATGATTTTGGATGTGGTGGGTTCCACTTTTTGTTAATACTCGATGTTGTTTAATATGGGGCCCACAATTTTTTTTTAAGTTTAATATGGGGCCCACATTTTTTTTTACAATTTTTTTTTTTTTTTAGGGCTTGATTAATATAAACCCAAATTTTTTTTTTAATTTTTTTTTTTTTTCCATAACGGACGATGAAAAATATGGGGCTCTCTTCTAAATGGTAGTATTTTTTTTTATTTTTTATGGGGGGTCCATAACGGACGACGAAAAAGTGCCCCAAACTCCCTCTTCTAAATGGTAGTAATAACAAATGAGATCCTAGAAAAAGATCTAATTAACTCCTTTTGTTAGGTACCATAAATTCACATTAGATATTAAAGGATGTGAAAATGGTTTAATGCCAGAAAATGAATATTTTAACATTTAATAAATATTACAATTCTAGTGGAAGATGGAAAGTCAAGCGATTAGATTTAATGATTTTCGAGGCTCTTGAAATTGATAAAAATGCAAAAGTGGGAGTAAAAAAGGAAATAAATAAGAAAAAATTACACATATACAACCTAAGAAAGATATCACATGCATCAATTTCTTAAGACGGATCATATTATTCTATATATAAATACACTAATACATAACTAATCACATTACAAGTGTATCCTCAATTTAGTAACCAAAAGACAACAAACAAAAGTTATGGCATAAAATAAAATCAACGGAGTCTGGTTCTTGAAACCTTGTTTGGCTCTAAATTACACCTAAAGTTCAATAAAATAGAAAGACGAAAGTACTCCATAGTATTTTCTATCTCTTGGGGACCTCATATATTTCTCAAATTCCAAGTAAAATAAAAGTAACTCTTCGACAATATAATTGTAAATTCAGTTACAAAATTATTTTTCAATTAAAAATCTGATCAATACAGAGTTTATACATGGATATACAAAATTAAGATAGAAATCGCTAAAAAATAAATAAAGGAGCATATACAAAGGTGGCTCCCAGCTTCGCCACACCAAGATATATATGGCTTGGTTGCCTTCATGCTTAGATTATTGTTGGATATAATTGGATCACTAATCACTCCACAAAAATGAAAGTTAGAGCTTACCGAAACACTACAATTTGAGAATCCGAAACTAAACCTTCTTACAGGTTAAGATGTACTGCTGGCCATAATTCTTTCTATGCACATACCATTGATGAGCAGACATAGATTCACATATAAGCATGTTTTGAGTTGTCGGTCCTCTCCAATTCTTTCAAAAATATTTGTCACGTTCTTTGTTCGTTGAATCAATTCCAAATAAATACTTGAGCAAAGGGTAAGGAAGGGGAAAAGTTAAGAGTAATTAGTGATGTTTTATGATGAATCAAATTGTGGAAGAAGTGGTAGAAACATTACAAGCTCAAAAAACGGTTCTCGATTAATTCTTGATGGTCAATAATGCCTTTTCTTTTTAATTGAGCAATGATTGTACACATTTAAGAATTTATTGATAGAGAGTTTTTTAATTTTCAGCAAAGATTTAAAGGAAAATGTAAGAGAAAAAGGTCAAAAAATTGACAAAAAAATAAATACTAATGGAGGCTGAAAGGCCACATCAATTGCCTACGCTTTGCTTTATATTATATATAGATTTTTGTTACATCGTACATAGTGAAGACCACAGTTTTTCTTGTTGGATTTCAAATATTAAAAGCTAAGATGTATAAAATTGAAACAAAAAATCTATACTCCTTAATTTAATTAAGTAGTGTAATAATTTTGATTCAATTATTAATATTTCTTTTGAACTAACGTCTATAAGTGAAGTTTTTACTACATATGAATTTGATTCTTTTGCCATTGATAGTCAACGACCTTAACTTTTCAGGAACTTGAAGCATCTAAACAAAATTAAAGGATGAGTTCGAAGTAAATAGGGCACACTTAATTGCATATAGAGTTAGCTTGATGAATTTGTTGGGATATTATATTCTCATAGTAATAGTTTCATTTTTTTTTTTTTTGATGAATTTGTCTATCGTAGAATAAACAAGCTGATAAAAATGCAAGACTAGTTAAATAATATAATGACTACTCCCTTTAACAATCAACAACAACAATAACATTGAACTATTCCAATACAGTAATCACAATAATTTCACTAAGATTCAGGAAATATTTAGTCAAGTAAGATTGCAATAATCGAGTTAGTAAATACGTATTAAATAGTTTTTTTTAAAAAGCGTGGGAAAGAAAATGAAAGGAAAAAGAAAAAGAAAAAAAGAAAAGAAAAAGAACCACATACAATATTTGTCAATAAGTTGTCCTTGGTACCTATTTGAATAAGCATTGACGTACGCAGGCGTGAAATGAAAAGACAATTGGGGGTAGGAAGGGTCCAAATATTGGCAAACTTCTTGTGGTTTGTCCAGATAGATAAGGCCACAAAATAGGTGGACATTTAGTTTGATAGAGAATCCGACCAAAACTATCACATCATTTCTCACCTATACACATTACATCTCTCGGTCCCAATCATCAATGCCAATACAAAGCCACTCTACTTGAACTTATATACTACTACTACTAAAAAAATCTTTAGTTCAAATATTCAATCGATTTTACCACGAATATTACAACTCAATTTTTTGTAACTCATTGCTATTTGCATAATAGCGTTACAAAGAATAGATACAACATATTGTCACCGACTAATCCTTTATTAGTGATGATGCATCACTTAACCAGTAAAATACTGCGAATTCATTTTGCAATTACTTCCTCAAAGCATACTTTACCTACATATTGAGACTTGCCAAGAATTAAGTCACTATTGTGTGGGGGCTGGAAGGGCCAGATTTGATATTCTTGGGTTCGGGATACTGGGCTTTAACCCAGAGATTCTTGAGTCTAAAGTAAGAATGTATATTTAATAGATTTCTTAAAACAAATACAGAATTTGAATCAAAGTTAGTGGGTTAGTGACCTCGTGAAATCTTGCGCATTGCTCCGCTTTTTTTTGGTGGGGGCCTAAACTTAGCATCCATAAAAAAAAGTACCGACCTAAATGCCTCATCAACTCTATTTAGAGTCTAGAGGACCCGCTGTGTGACCGTATGAACTAGACATTTTGGGGGCAAGAAAGTACTTAGCATTTGGATCCTTGTCAACTTCAAAATGGGGATGAAGAACAACAATTAACAAAAAGTTTAGTATTCATTTAACAAATAATTAATGGTCAAAAACATGCACGAGCTATCATATTTTGAGTTTA
>NC_081348.1:20878588-20914210 GCF_029784015.1 Lycium ferocissimum
AATAAAATATTAAACCCGAAAAAGTGAAAAAATACTGTTTACCCTTTAAAAACGGAACAATTAAATTTATCGGAGCAAAAATGGGCTAAATTCAATTCAAGATTAAATAGCGAGATATGTCAATAACGAACAGAGAAGAAGATCTAACCAACTGTTAAGTGCGTATGGCCTCGGGTATAGAAACCGAGGTCGATACCTTTCTAACTCTCACGAGGTATAATAAAAATGAACTTAAGAACAGATGGGAACGAATTTAATAAGATTCTTATGATTGTTGATGTAAACTATTTCTCTCCTTGATATTGCCAACCCCTTTCATGAATGATAACCTCCTCTTTATATAGTAGAAGAGTTTCAACTGTACAATCTAATTAAAGCAAATAAATTTTGGTGACAAATTGTATTGCGAGATTGACGCCGAAATATCCGGTTGAGGGCGGATATTTCGGTCTCGCGCTAACGACGCAACAATCGCCCTTCCTTTATCGCCTCGTTTCCGCCCGAACTCGAAGCCTTGTTCTCGGTGAGACGATCGTATCGTGACCGAACATAACAACGGGAAACCGAGTGTGCCTGTATCCTCAGTTTTACCCGCATATATTACTAGCTGCACTTCTCTCTCCCATTTTACACGTTACTTCGGATGAGGGAGTAATTGGTATAGCAAGGAAACCGAAACGCAATTAAAAGGAAATTCAACCCTATAGTACCTTAATTCTGTCATATAAAAGATATCTAACATGACCTTAAGTCGAAGTAGGTGTTAGAATGCATACCTAATTCTCCATCTTTTTAATAAAATAAAATTAAAAATAATTAGAACTACTATTTTACAAGATTATAAAAATAAATAAATATATGCACTGAAAGGTTTTGGTCGGAAAAAATGACAGCTGTGGGATTTGAACCCACGCCCTTTCGGACCAGAGCCTAAATCTGGCGCCTTAGACCACTCGGCCAAACTGTCATATGTCAAAAATCTACCTAGATATTTATATCTCTTATTTCCGCTATACATCAATTTAGTATTCCAAGAAATATTAAGTACTAGTATATAAAAAGGTGAAGCGATAAATTGCAAAATACTCTACATAAACGAGGATTTTACAAAGTGAGGTGACTAGAAATTACGAACTGATCATGTCCTATATATATATATACAAGCATGCAACTATTATAATTGCAAAGTATGCACTTTAGTTTACAAGACTATTATCCCAATAGTAACAGGACGATGTCTCTACTGTATTAATTTCCATACTTGATTTTGTTATGCTTTACTTGAGCTGAGGATCTATCGGAAACAACCTATCTGTCTTCACAAGTTAGGGGTAAGGTGTGTATACGCGTACACGCCACCCTCCCCAGACCTCATGAATTGTGAGATTACAATGGGTATATTGTTGTTACTAATTCAGCAATTTATTTCATCTTCGTGCACTAATTAGAAGACTCTGTTCGACATATATACTAGTGAGCCTCACATACTTCGTAGGTTCCAAATTTGTTACTTACATGGGAGTATTTCAGTTGTCTATCTAGAGTCATGCTCCATGAAACTTGTAGTGTGTTCATTTCAGTTTTGGGATTTCAGACTTTATGTGTATTTGTTCAGGTACTTAGAACCATTGATGTCGAACTTATGTTAATAGTTTGTTTGAATCGTACCAGAGTCATCGTATTCATTGTTATAGATACTTGGTTGTCTTTGCATAACATATAAGATTAGTCTGGTGAGTAAGCTTACGGCTACGTGTTGGTTCTCATCCTGCAATTTTGAATCGTGACACTTTAACAACATTCACTTATTAGTTTAACTCAATGAATAACAACATTCACTTACTTTAAGTTGTGTGCATCGTGTAAGAAAACTTTATACTATCAACGTAGTTTAACAAATGCTAGCAAGTCAGTTACCACACTTATGCTTGTACTAGAAGTTCACCTATACTTACTTAATCTATGAGATGATTTTGTTAGCCTTTTCTAAATCATCAGTGTGTAAACATTTAACTCATCGCAATAACATAGTATCAGTTATTGGTAACATGTCGTGAGAAACAAAGGCAGCAAATTTTCAGTTGAAAGCTTTTGTTCTGTTTGGTGACTTTCTTCTAAAGTATTATCTTTGAATACGAGCTACGGCCAATTATTCTTCTCAATTATTCGGGTCTGATAATTATTACTATTACTAGCAAATTTCACGGCAAACAAATTAAAACCAACATCGACTAATACTAGCATACAAGATTACAGTGTTCCAGTACACACGGGCTGCTAAGCGCAGATCCTCTATTGTGCTGAAATCATTCAGTGTCCATGGCGGTGTAATGACCGTAAGGCCAGTTGCTGAGGTGAACTCCGCTATATTAAGGTGCTCGAGATGTTCAACAGACGTTGGCAAATGACATCTGATCATATTTTTAATTTATCCCTCCTCAAAGCCAACGTTTTAGACGGATATATTTTGTCCAATAAAAATTCTGGCTCAAGACCAGAAATCCCACCACTGATCATAACTAGTACTGTTAGGCTGCTGGTCCAAGAGACCATCTTCATCTAGGCTGCCCCAATTTTCAGAGGAAGTTAAAGAACTATCCCCTGCTTCAACCATTTTCAGTAAATGATGATCTGCATCATCATCCAATCCCAGATAATCAGCCTTTATACTGCTGTCATCATCTGAAATTACTCCATGCTCTGATAAGTCAAAAGACAAGCTTGGCCTCGCTTCCATTTCATTATTCTTAGTGACATCGCCTCTGTTATCCGACTCAAACACAATCGAATCGATTTCTTGCCTGCAACAGTACTTCCCCCCTTCTTTCTCAATCACATCATTCAGCTTTTGCAACTGCACCAAAAAAAAAAAAAAAAAAAAAAAAAAAATGGACATTAGTGATATAATATAGCGATAATTTCAGCCCAATATCTTTAGGTGATCTTGTATACAAAATACAATAGATAAAATATACATATATTATACGTGTAAATATACACATATCAGCGTATAGGTTTTGTATATTTAAGCTACTGCCGGTAATTAAGTTTGGCCGAATGGACAAAAATGAAAGAACCCTAACATCAGTAGTTAATTGGCTAGAAAAGAAATTAAATTGTGCAACTAAGTACCTGAATAAGCAAGGATTGTTTTTCTTTCTTTAAAGATTCGTACTGGAAAGCAAGATTGTCATAATTAGACTTAAGTATACTGTAATCCTTTTCGAGTTGCTTGGACTTATATCGAGCTCTCTTGTTCTGAAACCAAATCGCAACCTGACGAGGTTGCAATCCAAGCTCTCTTGCTAACTGCAACTTCTTTCTTGGCTCCAGTTTTGTCTCCGATTCGAACATGGTTTCTAATGATTTAATCTGCTCATCGCTAAACCTCCTCGTATTTTTACTACTATTTATCTTCTTCTTCTTTGTGGATGATAGACTGCTGAAGCAACTGCTACTACTGAAACACTCTGCAGAAATTGCAGCTGCTGAAGAACTTGAAGAAAATTCCCCTACATCAAACATCTTGACAAGATTCAGTCATGCACCAAAGCTAACACCAAAAAGTGATGCAATTGAGGAAAGTGTTCTGAGATTTCTTGATTTGGGGTTATTTATATGTGTGTGGATTGGAATTGGAAAGTTCGTGTACTTCTGTGGCAGCAGTTGACTGTTGATAGAATGGTATCTTTATGGAGTTATGAGGTCTAGTGGGGAATTCTTCAACTTGTGCCCGTGGTTTTATATGGACTAAAAGGGTGGGGTCTCCGATCGTATATTACTTTTTTTATGCTAACTTATAATCATCGTCCATTTCTCATTTTCTTGAACCCCTCAAAGTGCTATCTTTTTTTATGGTTGATCAGATGATTGGTTTTCTTTTTTCACCAATACCCAGGGGGAGTCACATTTGGGGCTTGTATGTAGTTGGCTGGCTCAAGGAGCCAACAAGTATTTCCAATCCAATAATATAATATTCTATCTATGGTTTAGCAAGCCTTAGTGGAGTTAATTAGTAGTGGTATTTACTTGCAATCTTTCGTAATCATGGTTATCTTCATTATAATATCATATGCTGTCGGCTACGTGAATCACGTTTTGCTCTATGTAATTATCAAGATTCAATTTTCATTAACACCCCTCTGGTGCTTTTATATTACCTTACCAATTTTACATTTTAAAAGAAATATTCCTCCTTGAATGAAATTGCAAACGTCTAACTTGTCGTATTGGTATGTGAAAGTTTTATTACAGTAGTAATTGGTCAGGTTGAGAATTGGACCTAACTATATATGACAATACCTTTTCATTTTCTGTAACATTATACAATTTTTTACGTTGTCTTTTGAGGTCAATTGGTTTTTTCCAAAATTATGTGTTTGCCATATTCACTATCTGATCGTGTCATGTGCTAATATCGCACTGTACTTCAATAAAACAAACACTATTACTAGCTTCATTTCTAGCTGTTTTTTTTGTTTGTGAAATTGATTATCAAGATTTAAGACTGTCAACTTACTAATTGACACAACGGGTTCGCCTGTCGGTCATTCTGTGTTATATGGAAGCTTTCAGGTTTGATTTTGAGTCCCTAAGTGCATGTCTGTTTCGTGGAAAGGATAATTAAAATAGCATAAATATTGATTCCCTTATAATCCATAGTCAATCATTATTTCATCCCTGTTGGATTAATGCTAGCTGACTCTCCAAGGAAGGCCTTTTTACTTATAGTAATAGTAATTGTTTCTGCAACTATTACGAATCAAATAAATATATTTCTTCTGTGATATCAGAATCAATAAAGATATAAATACTCATAGCTTGTACTTAATATTTTAAAGAGTGGCTGAACTTTGGTTGCTTTCTCTTAAAATTAATATAAAGCAGAATGGATGGCCTCGTCGACATTTCTTATCAGGTTCTTCCTAAAGATATATCAAAGACGTGTCGGTTTCTTGTAGGAAAGTAAACTCTTATTGAGAATTATAAAACAAATGAAAGAACATTAACGAAATTGTCTCAACATTCTTTGTTTGTTCGGACAATCCTTAAAAAAAAAAAAAAGTAAAAGCATACTTCCTCTGTTTCAATTTAAATTTCTTACTAAAACTAAAATTTAAAAGAGTACACAAATTATTAATTTAAGATCAGAAACAAAAATCTCCCTTTGATTCTTAAACTTGATGTTCAGCGAAAACTAATAAGCGTAAATTGGGACGGATTATAATTTATCATGGAGAAAAGAAAAGGGAAATATATTAGGCTTAGCCGGGGTGGAAAGTGAGCGGAGCCGCCACCATTTTACGTGGCCGAATTAAAATCTCACTAAACAATTACTCCACTTTATATTATACTTAATTAATTGTAGGACTAATACTTTAAGAAAGATAAAAGAAAAAATCGGACTTTCAAAGCAAGTCAGCCAATAAAATCAGTTGCCAGACGACAAAACATGAAACAGGTGTCACACGCTGTCCAACTAGAAAGAGCCACCTGGAACCAAAACAAAGCAATCTCGTAACGTCGTAAGGAACAACATCAAGAAGTGGCCAAAAAATGGTGGTTGTGCTTTAGGAGAAAGCCAATTCCAATTTGTAGTGAAAGAGGACACGTGCCCATTTCTGTGGGGACCAAACGCTTTGTTTAGTACATGTGTCGGTCCAGGTCCCCATGTGTGTGGGTTTGTGCTACGTGGTCTCCGAAGGAATAGCCGATATTCTTTCTTCTCTTTTTCGTGCCATTCGATGTTTATCTGCATTTAAAACTTGATTATATTTTGATTAAGCCCCCGTAACCTATTCTCGAGAAGCTCTCCCTATCAAAATTTTCTATCAAAAACTTGAACTCAAAACTGCTGATTAAGAGACAAGCAGACTCATTCACTGCACCAATATTCTTTGTTCGGTTCCACCTTTCTTTCAATTCGCAATAGTTAACTTATTCATGCAAAGTTGGAGGGAGATTCGTGAGTATATCTATTGCCCTTCCAATTCCTTAAGGGGTCGTTTGGTACATGATATAGGCTGTAATATTCTAACACTAATTTTTTATTTCGTGTTTGATAGGAGGTATAAATTTTTTCCAGTATAAATTTATACCTCCTACCAAATACGGTACAAAATGAAGCATAATCCCAAGGGTGAGATATCCCACCTTATCCCACTTATTCCGGGATTATTTTATGCCATCTAAGATGATATAAAATAATCTCAAGAGATGGGATAAATTAGTCTCGGGATTATAATCCCGGGATAGTTTTGACTACCTACCAAACGACCACTAAGAATATTGTGGGTGCATATTAAATTTCTCAAAAATATTACCAGTAGATTTTCGAATGATCTGAAATAAATATGACAATATTTTCAAATAGTCCGAACAATATAGATAAATATAGTCGTGCTCCCTTCATTAGCCATGCACTTTCATATCAAATACGCTCTATGTTCCATTTTAACTATCGTTTTAACTCTTTTCACACTCATTAAAAATAACTAATAAATATAAGGTATAGTTACTAAGCTATCCTTATTTATTCCATGCTTTTTGAGAATTGGGAGTCTTTAAAAGAACAACTTCTTTCATGTTAAGAGAATAATTGGAAACAATTTACAAGTTTAGTCTTGAATTCCTAAGTGATAATTATTCTAGGATAATTTTTTAAGCTAAAACGATACTTAAAATGTGATTTGACTTACTTTATGTAGCGACACAAATAAATTCTTTTAAAAATAATTATCTGTAATTCTATTTAATAAATTAATTATATTAATAATGTGAAAATATTTTATGTTCTTGTGAGCATACATAGAATATCGGCAAAAGGCATAGATTGACCCCTAAACTATACTCGAAATCTCGATATCACACTCAAACTATTAAAGCGACCTATTACACACCTAAACATTTAAAAAGTGAATTTCTTTACCCCCTGATATACATATAATCAGTTGCATAAGGGGAAGTGTTACATACTTGCCCGCCACATCAACGCCAAGTCAGCGCCACATTAGAAATCTTTTAAATTTTAATTTTTATATTCTTTTCCTTATTATTTATTTAATTTTTCTTTTATTAACTATATTTACACTAATTAATCCCTAATTAATCATTAAAATCCTCCAATATTTATATGTTCTTCCTCAATAAACCATCCACCACCACATCTCACCGGAAACACCATATCCGCCACCGCCACCACCACCAAAACCACCGTCAATTTCACCACCACCATCTCACCATTTCATCTTTTTAGTCTTACTTTTTCCCAATAAAGAACCAAACAAGTTTACTTTTTCTTTCCTTTTGGAATCCAAAATGAAGGAAATGGGGTTTTTCTTGCTATGGGGTTTGAATGTGTTGTTGGGGTAGGGGGTGCGCGGTGGGGGCGGGGGGGGGGGTGGGAACAGAACGTAGCGAAATGGGGTGTTCACTTTTTTTTTTTTGTTTTTTTTTTTTTGAATTTCAAATTTTTAGAATTTGAAATGAAGAAGAAGAAGGGTGTGGGGCGTCGGGGCGGAGGTGGCGTGAAGGTGGAGGAGAAGAGGGAGTGGGGTGACGTGGAGGGAGGAGGTTTTTTTTGGGGGGGGGGTGAATCGGCTTTTTATTAAAATTAAAATTTATTTTTACTTTAATTTTGACCTCACTCTCCTATTATTTAATCAAATTTTTTTTTACGCCACATCTGTTCTCAGGGAATAAAGAAATTCACTTTTTAAATATTTAGATGTATAATAGGTCGCCTTAATAGTTTGAGTGTGATATTAAAATTTCGGATATAATTTAAAAATGAATCTATGTCTTTTGCCTAGAACATCCTTATTTTGAAGACATGTTTATCTCAATTTTGGGCTGACAGACATCCTTCTGTACTTTTCGATGTCAGGACTTTCTGGACGTCAAAGGGTAGGTGCAGATTTGACAGTGTAGTCATTCAAATTCAAACATTAAGAAGATAAAAATTCAACAATATATTTGGTGTTTAAATCAATAGATAATCTTGTAATAATCATATGACTCGGTTAACTTAATCTTCAAAAGAACGAAAAGTCCTAAAGTCTGAAAATGTAAAATTCAATTAGAATTGGTTGATTTTTTACCCACAAAATTCACAGTGCACACTAAGAGCAATAGATGCTTAAATTCAAACATCCGATATGATGTTCCAATTCTTCTTGCATCATTTCTACTCACCAATTATGGTGAGCTACTCTTTTCTTTTAGCTTCTTATAGCTGGCTGCTCCAATCTATTCAAGTTAATTTAACATGATACACATTATCATGCTAAAATTACTCAAGCTGAGGCTTCCAGAAAAAGGTTTAAGCAATAGACGCACATAATTTTAACAAAATAGTATTTCTTTTCTCCTCTTTGCTCTATGGCTCACACTATCCGATTGTTAAGTGAAAGTAAGACAGACAATAAACAGAGGTGGAACAATTATTATAATTACAACCTAGAGAAAAGCTCCTTGTGTTCTGGTCTCATAATTTCAATACAATATACTATAAAGGCGAAGGTATGTTCAGTACACGAATTCGGCAGAATCTAGTAGCTATGATTCAAATTATGAATATATGTTAAGATATTTATTAAATATGCATAAAATTTGAATATAAAAACTCAGTTATTAATATTTGGGATCCTTATTCTAGAATTCAAAACCCATAAAATTCAAATTTTGGATTTGCCTCAATTACTATATATGAATAACATTCTAGTGACTTATTTTCACACTTCTCGATTGTTATACTTGACCTTAGACAAATCAAATCATAATGAGGAAGGAGACTTCAACTATAGCACCACTCTAGAAGCCATATATATTTCAAAGTATATATGGCATAAGATACTTGTTGGTCACCGGTGACGAGTCACATCGACTCTCTACTTTGTTAAAATGAGCATAGGTGACCATGGCCAGTATTACAATAAACAATGAGAAGATAAGGATCTCCACTTTTTTTTTTTTTTTTTTTTGCATTTTCTTCTTCTCCAAGCACGATGCAGTTGTTAAAATGAGAAGGCTACGTCTAATTCCATCGGCTTACCAAATAGGCCAAAAAAGAAAAAAAATAAAATAAATAGCACATATATGTTACTACTATATAGAAGCATGGGTTAAAACCCATGCTTCGTCGTCCGTTAGGCATAAAAAAAAAAAAAGTGTGGTCCCCATATTAACACCAACCAATATTAAAAAAAAAGAAAACAACCAATATTAAAAAAAAAAAAAAAGCCAACCAATATTAAAAAAAAAAAAAGTAAAAAAAGGTAGAACCCACCATCTCCAAACTCACGGAAAAAAAAAGTGGATCCCGTATTAACAATAATCAAGCGATATAAAAAAAAAAAAGTGAATCCCATATTAAAAAAACAAACAATATAAAAAAAAAAAGTGTAAACTTTGTATTCGTAAAACACTAATATAATAAAGTTTTAGATACGAAGCACAAAACTACATATTATATTAATCGTGTTTTGAATATATATAAGTGAATCCCATATTAAAAAAAACAAACAATGTAAAAAAAAAAAAGTGTAAACTTTGTATTCGTAGCAAACGCTAATATAATAAAGTTTTAGATATGGAGCATAAACTACAATGTTATATTAATCGTGTTTTGAATATATATATATATATATATGCATAAATTTAAACTATATAGAAGCATGGGTTTGCACCCATGCTTCGTTGTCCGTAGCCCCATAAAGAAAAAAAAGGTGGGCCCCATACGAAACACAACCAACCAATAAAAAAAAAAAATGACCCATATTAACAAAATCGAAGAATATATAAAAAAAAGGGGTGGGCCCCATACTAAACACCACCAAGCAATAAAAAAAAGTGGACCTATATTAACAAAATCAAGCAATATAAAAAAAATAAAAAGTTAACCCCATATTAACAAAACAAATAATGTCAAAAAAGAAAAAGTGCAGACTTTGTATTCGTAGCAAACGCTAATATAATAAAGTTTTAGATACGAAGCGTAAACTACAATGTTATATTAATCGTGTTTTGAGCATAGTATATATATATATATATATATATATATATATATATTATAAAAATAGTCAAAAATAATGTCAAAAAAAAAAAAAAGTGCGCCCCATAAAGGATGGCCCCATACTTAAACAACACCAAACAATATAAAAAATTAAAAAATAAAAAGAAGAAAAAAAGTGGAACCCACCATCTCTAAACTCACGGAAAAAAAAAAGTGGACCCCATTCGTCGTCCGTAGCTCCAAAAAAAAAAAAAGTGATGGGCCCTATACTAAACACCACCAAGCAATATAAAAAAGTAGATAAAAAGTATTAAAAAAATAAATAATGTCCAAAAAGAAAAAGTGCAGACTTCGTATTCGTAGCAAATACTAATATAATAAAGTTTTAGATACGAAGCGCAAACTACAATGTTCTATTAATTGTATTTTGAGCATAGTGTATATATATATATATACATATACATATATATGCATGCATAAAAATAGTGCAAACTAATAATGTTAAAAAAAAAAAAAGTGCACCCCATAAAGGGTGGGCCCCATACTAAACAACACCAACGATATAAAAAATAAAAAAAAATAAATAGAAGAAAAAAAAGTGGGAACTCACCATCTCTAAACTCAAAAAAAAAAGTGGACCCCATATTAACAAAATCGACGATATCAAAAAATAAAAAAAGTGAACTTCATATTAAAAAAAACAAATAATGTCAAAAAAAAAAGTGCCGACTTTGTATTAGTAACAAACACTAATATAATAAAGTTTTAGATACGGATCACAAACTACAATCTTATATTAATCGTGTTTTGAACATATATATATATATATATATATATATATATAGTGCAAACTAATAATGTCCAAAAAAAAAAAGTGCACCCCAAATTAAAAAATCAAACAATATTCATGTAATTTTCAAAGTATCTCATTAAGTCAATAATGATGGATTTATTGCCACATGCGTATCAATTCATTAGTAGGAGCAAATGAAATTGCTTTTCTTCAAAAGGTTATATTGCCAAACCATGCAATTTTCTTTCTTTTTTTATATTAGCTTGAGATTTAATCTAGATATTAAACTGTTTTATTTTGCTATTTCGCCATGTCATTTATTTGTTATGTTTACTAAAATAAATATACTTAAAATATTTATATTTTAAAATAAGATAGAATTTAATTACTTTTTTTTTTATTCTTACTCTAATAAATGTGAAAAAAGATTAATGTCGTAAAAAAAATATACCAAATGGAGATCAAATAATGAATAAGGTAAATTAGTCAAATTATAATTCTAATAGACATTTACTTAAAAAATCATGCAAAAGACAACATGACAAGTGAAATGAGTTAAACCGAGAATATTTATCAAAAATTAAAAAATAGTATTTCTTCGTTTAAATAGAAAATCAATTTCTATTTTGTTTCGTTTTAAACATGTAAAATTAATTTAATAATTTGAATTAGAATTATCCAAATCAAAATTTGATAAAAAAAATAAGTATTTTACACCTTTAAATTAATCGAATTAAAATTAAAAGTATCAACTAATGCTTAAATATTGCTATTATTTTATCTCAAAGAGAGGAAAATAGTTTCCTTTTAAACAAGTCTTCTCTTTTAAAAAATATTAATAAATTTGCCGATTTTGTAGTCGTAGCAAACACTAATATAATAAAGTTTTAGATACGGCGCACAAACTACAATGTTATATTAATCGTGTTTTGAACATAGTGTATACACACACACACACATATAAAAACAGTATCCAAACACAACTACATACGCATAGATACACTATAATCTAAAAGTGTTGGGCCCGTCGCGACAAGACGGGCATAGACCGTCTAGTATACCTAAAGAGGAGGAGATAGGTGAACATAACCGTTTAATTTGAATAGCAAAAATGACGTGCTCAATTTGGGCGTGTAAAATAAAAATATCTTATAAAAAGATTATTTAAGATAACTTTGTAAAGAGCGACAAAACCAATGACCCTAAAAAAATTAACCTTAAGCCTACTTTACTACTTAAGGGTGATGACTGATGTTAATTTCATTTCTATGCATATATTGAGATTAAAACGTACGAATACGAACGCACATATGAATATTCAGATGTGTATTAAGATTTAGATGTCTAAAAACGAATACACATCTGAATATTAAAATGTTGTATTAAGATCTGAATACTAAATAATTAAGATTGTTTGTTTTCTCAACATTTGAATTTATTAAACCTGTCTTTATTTAGAAATTTATATATAAAATATTTAAATAAAATACTAAATTAATTTAATATTATATCAATAACATATTTTAAAAAAAATTATATTGGACAGTTGATGGTGATGATGCTAGCAATGGTGGTTTTGGCATGGGGGTGCCGATTAGCTAGGGATTGTGTTGGGTGATGGTGGTGATATTGCATAGTAGTTAGTGGCCGTGATGATGACTGACAATTGTGATTAACAATGGCTGTCTATCGTAGTATAAGATAAGGGTGACAACTAATAATTTTGGTGGACGATAATGGTAGCTAAATGATGACGGTGGTTGATGATATATAGTTATAGCTTATTGTGGTGATTGTCGTTAGTGATTAATGATTGTAATGATGGTTGGTGAGTGATGATAGTTGATAATGATAGGCGATGGCGGCGATGGTTATAGCGATAAAAATTGATGGAGTACTAATAGAATCGCATGCCATCTTTGTAGAAACTTTTGGATAAATATCTTATTATATTAAGGCTTTGTTATAAATCTTAATTATTCAGTTTTATTCATACCATTAAGTGATGGTAAAATTATAAAATATATCCATTTAAAAATTAAGATCTGAATTATTAAGATTCAAACTTACGAAATAAATATACTTAACAATTAAGATTTAAAGAATTACGATTAAGAGCTTGTTTGGATGGGCTTAAGTAAAGCAGCTTATAAGCTGAAAATAACTTATAAGCCCACAAAAAAAAAAAGTTGGGGAAGCCCAACTTATTTTTTTTGGCTTATAAGCTATTTTCAGCTTATAAGCTGCTTTAGATAAGCTAAGCCAAACGGCTCAATTATTTTTTTGGGTTTATTTTGAGCACAAAATGATTTTAAGCTGGCCAGCCAAACACTCAAAAAAGCTAAAAACAGTTTATAAGTTATTTTCAAAGAACTTATAAGCCAATCCAAACGGGCTCTAAGACATCATTATATGCAAACAAACGAGGTCTTAAATTTCTTTTATTCATAGGTTGGACAACTAAGCCTATGTTCAGTGAATGGGTGGGCGTGTCAAGGTTCATACGAGTCTGCTGATTAAAATATTTATATTTCAACATTTTGCATGGAACATCACTGTCTTGAATAGAACATTGTCTCTTGGGATACAATTATTATATTATTTAAAACCAAATAGAGGAAAAGATTTCGTGGGGTTAGGTATAACACATTGCCTATAGTAATAGTCTTACAATATATGCGCATCAATAAGTAGGGATGTGATCTTCCAAATTTTAGTATTTTTTGTGAATAATACTCTAACCATTTTATTTTATGTTACTCTATTTCAACGGGCATAAATTTAAAACAATGATAAAAACTTCTAAAATTTGTAATTTTGAACATAAATAGCGGTACAGTATCAATCAACTTATGATGAATTGGACAAGACGCATTCATATATCATTGATAAGGAATGGTGCAGGATAAGGATAAATGGATGAAAGGGTTATTAGTTATACAGATGGCCTGACATATATGGATCCACATATCTCAAATTCTGAGTCTTGCTTATGTGAAGTGGAAGGAACGGAACAAACGAAAGAGAATTAATAGGTGTTGTGCCACGCAAACACTGAAGAAAGGTCCAGCAAGGATTAATTACATATGTGGCAATAAAGATATTGAGTTAGGCCTACCTCGTTGACCTTATTCCTCTTTTTAATGGCATTTGGACCAAATATTAGGACTTCTTGAAACTGTAACTTTAGATTGGGATAAGCATATATGTTTGTTCATATGATGTTGAGCTTCTGATATAAATTGGAAATGGAATAATTGAAGGTATTATCAATATAAGAATCATACTACTTTTGTTTATTCTAGTGGTGATAGATGTACTTCTCTAGTTGTAGTCTAGCACGTACTGTGGTTGCATATCAACCTCGTACGCAAGTGTTTTAAATAATGGTCAAAAGGGCAGATAGGAGTCGATTCAAACTTGTGGGTTCGGGCTTAATTCTTTAAAGTTATCGTTCTTAATTAATAATTTGTACATATTTGACAAAAAATTTAATAAAAATATATATATGGTTCGGACAAAATACTTGTCAACGTTAACCCACACCCATGGCTGGCTCCGCCCCTGCAAAAGGGTTTACCAGGATTCAAATTTGGAGTAGAACAATTAATTGCATCACATAATGCTTACAGCATCAAAACAATAAGTGCGCACGGCATGTGTCTTCTATACAATGTTTTATCGTTTAAATTATAGTTTATTATGACATTATCTTATTTCAATTATCGCTTAATTATTAATGCAATTTAACATGAAATACAACCAGGTAAGTTTTTCTCTTTCTTTTAAATCTTCATATTCATGTTGGTGTATAAACCTCTGCTTCCAAGGTATACATAGGTGAGATAAGGGTATGCCTTTTCATGTGAAAGTCATAACCACTATTCATACCCACTTAATTAATTGTCTGGATAAGCTTTTACACGCCTTTAATTTTTTTATTAGAACAATAATTTGACTAATCTATCTTTATAATTTTTTTTGGTAATTTGAACACAGTATAGCTAGCAAAAGTATAATATATGTATGTATATATTTCTATTATATATAAGCGTGGATGAGGGACGAACACCGTTCCTCCAGCTTGTACCATGAGCTTTGCAAATTGTACACGCAATGATTTCTTGTACCATAAGCTATATAAAGTGTACACTTTATCCAACTATTTTTATATCTCACATAGACATATGTTATAGTACTTTATATTTATTCTCTTCTCATGTATAGACTTATGCACTTCAATTTTAATTCTCCGACACATTTATTTCCTCCGTGTATTTTTACTTGTTCACTTTTGACTTTTTGTGTTCTTGCCGAATATTTATTCTCTTCTCATGTATAGACATATGCAGTTCAATTTTAATTCTCATCCACAAATATATTTCCTCCGTGCACTTTTATTTGTTCACTTTTGACTTTTCACGTTCTTTAAGAATTAATAAATCCCACGTGGCTATATGTCATAGTACTGAATATTTATTCTCTTCTCATATATACACATGTGCACTTCAATTTTAATTCTCCGACACATATTTATTTCCTCCGTACACTTTTACTTGTTCACTTTTGACTTTTCACGTTTTTGCTGAATATTTATTTTCTTCTCATGTATACATGTATGCACTTCAATTTTAATTATCCGACACATATTTATTTTCTCCGTGCACTTTTACTTGTTCACTTTTGACTTTTCACGTTATTTAAGAATTAATAAATGAAGTACTCCTTCCGTCCCATATTTCTTGGCCACATTACTTGACTTTTCACGTTCTTTAAGAATTAATAAATGAAGTACTCTCTTCGTCCCATATTACTTGGCCACATTACTATACTTGACTTTGAACGTTCTTTAAAAATTAATAAAAATGAAGTACTCTCTTCGTCCGTATTACTTGGCCACATTACTAAAAATATATGTCTATTTTTCTATTCTATATTTTTTTCTTCTTTTCTATTTCTAATATATGTAAGTGTGAAGAAAGGACAAACACAACAATAGAAATTTGTACCACAAGCTATATAAATTGTATATTTTAACCAATTACTTTTTTATCCCACGTGGTCATATGTCATAGTACTAAATATTTATCTCTTCTCATGTATACACGTATGCACTTCAAATTTAATTTTCCCACACATTTATTTCACTTATACTTGTTGACTTTTGACTTTTCAAGTTCTTTAAGAATTAATAAATGAAGTACTCCCTCCATCCCATATTACTTAGCCACATTACTAAACTACTTTTTTACTGAATATTTATTCTCTGCTCATGTATACAAGTATGCACTTCAATTTTAATTCTCCGACACATATTTATTTCCTCCATGCACTTTTACTTATTCACAAATGAAGTACTCAACATTACTAAAAATATATGTCCAAATTACTTGTTCATTTAAAGAACCAAGATAAAATTAATTAAACCTTTCACATCTTATCCTCTCCGTCCCATATTACTTGGCCACATTACTAAAAATATATGTTCAAATTACTTGTTCATTTACAAAACTAAGATAAAATTACAAGATAAAATTAATTAAATCTTTCTCATCTTACCCTTAGTAATAAATGTTCTTGAAAATAGTCAATTTTGATTAGAATGTATTTATTTGAGAGGTATAGGAGTAAGATAGTAAAATACATCTTTAATTTCTGATTTCTTAAGGGGCGTGCAAAAGAGAAAGTGACAAGTAATATGGGACGGAGAAAGTATATATTTTATCATAATATTCATATTTATTGGTGTAAGTCTCAATAGCCTTCGAAAATAATTTGAAAATGAGTAATTAAAGGGTAAAATTAATAATAAAAACACACAAATATTCAGTAAGTAATTCCATGGAAATCAATAGCCAGCCCCTTCTGCATGATTCTCCCCACTCTTCTTGCGTTGCCTAGCTTGATGGTCCCCATGATAAATAAAGGAATACAAGAAAAAGGATGACATGTATACAAATATGTACGCCTATAATATATGCGTAGTCGTTATCTTTATACACAATCAACATAATTGAAGTTTCATACTAATTAATAATTACCATATTGGTTTCTTTCTCTTGATATGTTAACGTGGACAAGTAAAAGTAAACAGAGGGAGTGACTTTTATCCCCGTTTTCCTTCTTTGTCAATACTTTAAACGTGAAGAGAGGACGAACAATAGCAATGCAAATTTGTACCAAAAGTTATTTTAATTCTCCTACACATAACTTGTTTACTTTTGACTTTCACGTTCTTTGAGAATTAATAAATAAAGTCTATATTTTATCATAATATCCATATTTATTGGTGTATAGTCTCAATAGCCCCAGAAAATGATTTGAAAATGAGTAATTAATGTGAAGGGTAAAATAAGAAGAAGAGTTTTTTTTTTCTTGATATGTTAACGTCGATAAGTAAAAGTGAAGTGAGGGAGTGACCTTTATCCCCGTTTTCCTTCTTTGTCGATTTACTTATTTACTCTCCTTTGCAGTCTCTAATTATTGTTTCTTTACATTTATAAAATATATTACTTTATATTTTCATTTCAGAATTAAAATTTGGTGATTTATGATATAACATATATCTTTCTAATTTTGATTTCTTTGTAAAAAAATTTGTTTTATCTATAATTGTTAATACAAAAAATTATAATATATTTTTTATTTAATTTAATAAAAATATTTTATTTGTTTTGCTTTCAAAAAATCCAATATATACAACAATGGTTCTTATGTTTGAATCTGAACAGTTACTTAATTGAAATGGATATCAACCTGTCGGTATACATATAAAATATTAAAGAATTTAAAAGAAAAAATTTAGAATCAAAATATTAATTTTCCCTCATATTTTTACTAATTTCATTTACATCGATGAACAACTTTAATTGTCATGATAATGAGAAAAAAGTCCGACTCTTTCCATCTCAAAGACTTAATTCCTTCAACGCCATTTTTTTAATTATAACTAAAGTCATGGTACATAAAATACATTTTGTATATGTTGCTATATAAAATAACAATTAGAATGTTTTTAAAAGTTATTTTCAAAATACAAACTTTAAAGACTGGCTAATTAAAGTGAATAGATATGTTCGGCCCGTGCATCGCACGGGCATGTATTGGTGGTATACTATATATGTGTGTAGCCTTATAGAATTAGCCTATAATTTTTTATTTTTTAAACTATCAGTATAAATAGTATATAAAAAAGTACTTTGTCCATTCCCATTAATTAATTGTGATGTTTACTAAAAATAATTGTTCCCATCATTTTAGAAAATCATGAAGAAACAATTAAGTTTTCAAACTTTAGCCCTAGTACGTATTAGATGTTCTATATTTAATTAGACGCTCGTAAATGGTCTTTTTTTTGGATGTGTGGTCATACTAGGAGAGATATGATTAGAAATGAAGTTATATGGGACAAGGTCGGAGTGGCCTCCGTGGCGGACAAGATGAAGGAAGCGAGACAGAGATGATTCGGGCAAGTGAAGAGGAGGTGTGAGGATGCGCCAGTTAGGAGGTGTGAGAGATTGGCGGTCGCAGGAGTTAGGAGAGCTAGAGGTAGGTCGAAGAACAACTGGGGGAGGAGGTGATTAGACAGGACGTGACACAACTTCAGCTGACTGAGGACATGACCTTAGATAGAAATATTTGGAGGTCGATGATTAGGATAGAAGGTTAGTACTTAGTTGAGTTTTGTAGCGCTATATGTGAGAGAGGTGGGGGCTAGCCTTTCCATCTCCTCTTCTCGTTTTCTTCGTAGTAGTATTTAGGTATCACGTAGTATTATTATCTTTATGTGTGTAGTACTGTGTTGCTCCATTTGTTTTATACTTGATATTTTATTATCTTATTTTTCTTGCAAGCCTGCATTGATTACGTTTCTTTTGAGCTGAGGGTCTATAAGAAACAACCTCTCTACCCCCACAAATGTTGAGGTAAGCTCTGCGTACATCCTATCCTCTCCAGACCCCACTTATAAAATTACACTGAGTATGTTGTTGTTGTAAATGATCTTTTATTTATTTATTTATAGAAAGCACATTAATGTGGTCAAAGATTAAACACATCTAACCACTCAACAAAAAATAGTTACATATAGAGGCAAACCGTGAGAGAGAAGCCGTTGTGAAAGGGAAGAGATAGAGTTTTGACTTTAACTAACAAAATGATTTCAAAATATATATAAAGGGGAAATGACCCATACATATCTCTCACACATATAGTTTGCAGCCAATATAGCCCACTGTATCATTCTAGTCTACTATTGTATCATCGGTGTATAGATAACGTATATATTCTGTATAGCCGTATGACCCATGCATCTAGTTTGCAGCAGATGTAGCCCATTATATCATCGGCGTATAGATAATGTATCTGTTTTGTATAGTTATATATAAACATTCATAAACTCTGTATACATAATGTATATGCTTTGTATAAACACATGAAACCAACTCAAATTGCAGTGTATAGATAATAAAGCTATATATAAGTTGCGCAACTTGTTTTGTAACTTTTGAATCTTCTTGATGCCTTTTCATTCCGAATTTTGAGAATTTTTCAGAAGCACAAATAGGATAGAAACGGAGACAACACCAGGCACTGATATAAGAGAAAACACCCAGCACTGAATAAGTATAAATGTGGACAGCACAAAAGTTAACCTCTTCTTCTTCGGGAGAACTTATTCTGCTTAACAAACAGTAAAGCGGCACAAACCGGCATAATATCATGAGGCCGCTATTAAAAATAACAAACGGAATAAATGAAAAAATAGACAAGTGCTCGGAAATGTGAAAAAAAATTTATCAAAGAAAATAGGAGAATGGATAGAGATAAAATTTATTCAGGATACAATAAAAGCTCAATTTGTATAGTGCAAAGTGCTTAGCCACGGATTAAAGGAGATATTTCATTCAAGAAGGGTCACATTTTATGGAGTCATTCCGATTGCAGCCATTGAATCACCGGAGTGCTACCATCACCACCACCGTCCTTTCTTGCCTTCCACTTTCACGATCTACACAGATTATACATCTAGGAGACTAACCCAAGCCTAAAGTGGAAATGAAGCCCTTATAAGGTTAAGGAGGGTGTTTGATAACTTTAAGTGTGTCCCTTAAGGTTTTGGAGTCATATGAATCGGTGGAAGTAAGTTCGTTGAAGAAATTGAAATTTGAGTCATGTTTTGGGAATTTCGTACATTTGGGTTATACATTGTTTAGAAATGCCTTGAGGGGGAGATATAGGGCCCCTTATATGGTTAATGAAGTTTTATATAAGAGCCAAGAAGGTTCCATAAGGATTGGAGGTCAAACGAATCGAGAACAACACTTTTCGCCGAAAATCGGAGTTTGTGGACCAGTTTGCAGTCGCAAACTGAGTTTGTTGTGCAGCAAACTGGTTGCAAACTCACCAAAAGGTCTGGCCTTACTGCCCAACCTCCTCCCTAAGGAGAGGAGGGGAGATGCGGCTGCATATCCAATATGCTGAGCTGCATCTCCATTGCAAATTGATGCGGGAGGCGACTTTGACCCCTTTTTAAATCCCAAAAGATCCCATTTTCATCTCAAACTCCCACACTTATTTCCCCACATTATTAGAGGGTTATTGAAAGTTCTTGAAGGTTCCACAATACCCCAAAACCTTCCATACCATCAAGAGAGAAGATCAAACATCAAAACCTCAAGATAAATCCATGGAAGATGATGGTTCTTGCTTCTCTTCAAAGTTGTGATGAACTTGTCCTTGAAAGGAGTTGAGGAAGGTGAAGTTCCTCTATTATAAGGTATGTTCCTCCTATTATTTACATAGTTGAGTTGATGTAACGGTTTAGTAACTCTTGGAAAGGAAAAGAATTAAAGTGGAAAGTCATAAAGTGTCGAAGTGAAGAAGATGACTATGAGATGAACTTGAAAACGGATTTTGGATAAATTTGAGATTAAATTAAATATAACTTCTTGATTATGATATTGTAGATGTTGTTATTTTTGTTTGGGAGTTGTTGTGTAATAAGGTGGAAGTTGATAAAATAGGGAAGTGCTGCCCAAATTTTGTTAATTCGTTAATTATACTAGTTTGAACTTAAGAGTGTTTTTAAGACATAACCTTAATATGAATCCTCTTGAATGTAGATTTTACAGACTTTGGAGGAGAACGTTATGTAAATAAGGAGACGTAAAGGTATGTTAAGGCTAACCCTTTCTTTCCAAAGGCATGATTTTCTCATTGTAAATCCATCTAAGATATCCGTAATATCCTATTCCTAGAAAATGCTAGAAGCTCATGATTTTCAAGATTCTTAAGATATTATTGATAAAAGCTCTTCATAGTGATGATGATAATGATGATGATGGTGATTCCATAATAGAAATCGGGGGTTCACCGACCTTATGTCACCCCGATAGAGTTGTAATGCTTTTCTTTGGATACTCATGTATGTCATATATATATATATATATATATATATATATATATATATATATATATATATATATATATATATATATAGGTTTTGTGACCGAGCTTATATGGTCAGGTATGATATCTATTGCGCGCACACCATTGCAGTTGGGTATGGACAACACCGATTCTTGATATGGTCGGGTATGGACAATACCAAGCCTTGCTATGGTCGGGTATGGGTGACACCGAACCTACATGGTCGAGTATGGTATCGTATATGCATACGTATGAAGTGTTTCCTTTAGAGAAAGGTTAAGTATGCATGACAATCGTCTTAAGAGGTATAAATTGCTCTCTTTATCTTATGTTGTCTTCATGCTTTCATCGTGTTGCTATTCATGCCTTACATACTCAGTACATTGTTCGTACTGACGTTCTTTTTGTTTGTGGATGCTGCGTTCATGCCCGCAGGTAGATAGGGGAACAGACCAAATCCTTAGGCTGCTTCGTCAGTGATTGCATAGAAGTGCTCCATTTGATCTGGAGCTGCAGTAGTTGGTATTATTCTTTTTGTGTATATACTTGGGCACGGCGGGGCCTTGTCCCGTCCTTATGATATTATATACTCCATGTAGAGGCTTGTAGACAGATGTACATAGCTAGACATTCCATAACCTTATCGGTTTATATTTTGTATATCATTTTTGGGTAGCCTTGTCGGTTTGTATATATATGGGCATGGTTAATGATGTTTATATATACATGCCTATGTTCGATGGAGCTTGTTTCTTTTTGGTTCGTGGTGATTATGAGTTAGCCATGTGGCTTACCTAGGTATGATTATGAGAGTATGATGAGAGGTGCTCGGTAGGTTAGCTCCGGGTACCCGTCATGGCCCTCCGGTTGGGTCGTGACAGAACACGGTTGACCCAAAAGTCAAGCTTCAGAGGCCTTAACATTGGCTTCCAGATTTTCCCTCCTTTTTCACCCCAAAACAGAGACAACCACCATAAATACAAAGCTCACGACGGAGTGGAAAAGCCGATAAGAGATTTGAAAGGCTGAAGAAGATAGAGTGTTTGAAAGGTGAAACGGTGTCTTAGGCTGCAAACTAGATAGACGAAGGGATATTTATGGTAAGAAGTGGATTATTGGACTAATTTTGGTAAACTAGATCACTTATGGGTATTGAGCCATAATTATTCCATATAAAAATAGGAAAGATCATGGATGCCCCCTCAAATAAAAAAAAATTATCCTCTCATACCCCTATTATTTTCATGCCCCCCAGAAAAATTAAAAATATTTACCCGTGATGCCCCCGCTTATGATACCTACATGGTATATAATATAATGAGACAGTATCATGGAAGATGCTTCAGTCCTTCTCTTAGTCCTCCATGATACCATCATGGTATATAAATATACTGAGATAGTATCATGGAAGATGCTTCAGTCCTTCTCTTAGTCCTCCATGATACCATCATGGTATATAAATATATCGAGACGGTATTATGAATGATTATGTTCATTTATTAAAAATGACACACTTTTTTTCAAAAAAAATCCTCTATGATACCATCGTCTTATATACATATACCGTGATGGTATCATGAAGAAAATTTCGATCCAATGAGACACTCTCAGACCTTGGTACCATCATGGTATATAAATATACTGAGATGGTATCATGGAGGACTGTTTCAGTCCTTCTCTTAGTCCTCCATGATACCATCGTGATATATAAATATACTGCGATGGTATCGCGGAGAGGAAGGGGTTTGGTTGAGAGGTATGCCGGGTAAATATTTTCAGCCGGTGAGGGTAGAAGTGAAAATAGTTTGGGAGGGGGCATGGGTGGATAAATATTTTGTGTTTTGGGGCAATTAGTGGTGTTTTCCCTATATAAATTGAGCTAATTCTAGTAAGAGTAGATTGACGAATCCAAATAAAAATTGGTGGATTAGTGAGTGTACTTGGATGGATGAAATGGTAGAGGGATGAGAGCCCTCTCTAGAATTCTAGGCCACCCGAGAATATAGTTGGGTGATTTACAAGAATGACCTGGAGGTGGGTGATCGCAAAACTTTAAGTTCAACAAGTTTTGATTTTTAATCTGGAAAGTTTGCCCATGGGCCAAGAAGGGATCAAAAGATCAAGACCTCCTATTTCCAAGGTAATTTGTGTAATTCCTGTATATAGTTATACTGGTTGGGCCTTTTTTTTTTTTTTTTTATTGGAGCTGGAAATCCAAGCCTTCAAAAGATCGCCATCAAGCATTGAAACTTGAGTACTAATAATTGGGACTTGAATTGTGGTTGATGAGTGAGTACTAGGAGAGCATGTGGTAACAGAAATTTGGGCTTGGAATATGTGAGTCGACTGGCCAGAACAATACCCAATTCAATCGGGGTGGAAAATATATGTTTCAAGGATAACAGCAAAGTTAAGAAAATAAGTCGGAACAAGAAAAGTTTACTGAAAAAAAATACATATTGAACAATTAGCATTTAGATATGGATTTCCTCATGTATTAAGTACATATTCTTTTATCTGCCTATAAATATCCCAAAAGTCACTCAATTCAAAACAAAGGGCAAAATACAAATATACCTCTCAACTTTGCAATTTAGAGCAGATTTATCCCTCATTAAAAAAGTGATGCATATATACCCCTGCCGTTACACAAATGTGCAAATATACCCTTTCCGCTAATGATTTTCTTCAAAAAAAAAAATTAGCTAATTTTTAACTAAAAAATGTCACATGGCTTTAAAAAAAAGAGTCTACCCATTTTTTTCAGTAAACTTATTTTTTTAAAGCCAGGTGGTAACTTTTTTTTTTTTTTCTTTTCTGGTTAGTCGGGTCTGGTTCGTTTATAAAAATTATCTCTATGGCTTTAAAAAAAAAAAAGTCTACCCATTTTTTAAAACGAATCAGACCCGATCCACCAGAAAAAAAAATTACCACGTGGCTTTAGAGAAATAAGTCTACAAAAAAAATAGGTCTTATTTTTTCAAAGCCACATGGCATTTTTTCAATTACAAAATAAGCTAAATGATTTTTTTTAAAAAATTGTTAGCAAAAAGGATATCTTTGCACTATTTGTGTAACGTCAGGGCCGAGGTACATTTACACCTTTTGTGTAATGATAGGGGTATATTTGCACCACTTTTTTAACGAGGGGTATATCAGCTCTAAATCGCAAAGTTGAGGGGTATATTTGCACCTTTTCCCTTGTATCAATAAAATCACTCAACTTAGGGTTTTTCTCTTATAAAATACCCTCCTTCCACCTATCGGACCAAAAATGCCGACAACGTTATTTTTTTGGCTTAAAAATGCCCCTAATCTCCCACTTAATTAAGGCAGGAACTAAAATTAATGTAGCCTAATCTAATAATAATTTCACTAGAAACTCCATATATCATAGGCAACTTAAGTCCATACGTCTCGATGCGTTTTTTTTTTTTTGCTTCAAAAGATCTCGTCCACCTTGATTTTGGTTAAGAAATTCTTAACATGATCATTATGGAACGGCACTACTATCTTACCCCGGGCAACTAACTTGGTTGATCAAAACTTACAAATATATGATCATTGTCAGTTGCCACATAGATCTGAATAATAAATTAATTGCAAAGAGTTAAAATTAAGTGGAATGAAGTTGAAATTAAAATTAACTGCAAAGAGATAAAAGCGTTCCTCGTCCTTTGCAGTTAAAATTTCCTACTTGACCAATCTGGACTGGAGAGGAAGTTGCCGATTACAACAACCATTTAGAAGGAGGGAAAATGACCTACTAATACTACTTAAGACACTATATTACAAAATATGAGGATACTTTTCCTTATTTACAAAACATACTAACTTAATTACAAATATAACGAATCTGGAAAAATAAAAAAGCCCAACCCTTCCCTTCCCTTCTGTTCACACAACAGATCTGGAAAACCCAGAGAGAACAATTTTCGTCTTTGATAATTGCTGGAAGATTGCTTTTTGGGTTCTACAGCTAGAACTATCCCTCCTTTCCCTTCTGAAATTCCCATGTTTGAAAGTTTTCTCTGGGCTTCCACATAAACTTTTAAGTCCCGTATCTGTTCCTCGAGGTCCAATATTTTCTCGTCCCTCTACTTGAGTAATAACCTTTCCCTTTCTTCTGTTTCTCTATACTTTGTCTGCAAAAGTTCTTGGTGAAAGATTATTGGAAGATCTGAGAAGAAGGTTTTTCTTTGAAAGGCTTAAAATTTTCAAGTTTTGAAGTGAGAATCAAAATTGTATTAATGTTGTATGATAATTGTATGTTGAGTTTGTACGAAATTAAATTTTAAGTTTTGTATGTTGTATTATTTGTATTAATTTGTATGAATATTGTATAAAAGTTGTATACAATGTTGTAGTTTTATTAAATTTCCAAAAACCTAACATGAACTTATACGAAAATTAGACAGTTAAATACATATTTCATACTGATTTTATACAGTTTTCATACACGAAATTGTGACCAAAATTCTAAGCCTTGAGCGATACACAAAAAATTTGAGAAATTCTAAGCCTGGAGCGAGATATACATATTTCATTTTCATACACAAAATATTGAGCGAAATTTTAAAGTTTTGAGCGAGAAATACATATTTCATACATAAAAAATTGAGCGAAATTTTTGTATATGTTTTGTAAGAAATTTATTGTTATGTTTTGTAAACTGAAAAGTATCGTCATATTTTATAAATATACCCTATTCTTATGTATATATACATTATTCTCCCGAAGAAGTAATTAACAGAGTTCAATGGTTCACTCTTACTCAAATGGCATAATTATCGCAATACGAGTGTGATTCTTGTTTTAGGTGGAGTGGTGAAGATTATTATGCATGCCTTAATCAAGTGGGAGATTAGGGTATTTTTATGCCAAAAAATAAAGTTGAGGACATTGTTGATTCAATAGGTGGAAGGAGAGTACTTTTTAGCCAAATTTAATTGGTTAGGGGCATTTTTAAGCTAAAAAATAACGTTGAGGATATTTTTGATCCAATAGGTCGAAGGAGGATATTTTTTAACCAAATTCAATAGGTTAGGGGCATTTTTGATGACTAACTTGACTAAGTGATTTTATAAGAGCAAATCCATAAGTTGAATAATTTTATTGATACAAAACAAAGTTGAATAACTTTGTTAGATAATTTCTCAAAGTTTGAGATATTTACTCTACATGAGGCTATGTCTAAAGTGAAAGTTGCATGAGAAAAAAACTGAATAAAAGGATTTCGCTTCTGCATTAAAAAATCTTATAGAATTGTCGAATACTGTAATCTACTAATTGAGCCAAATGATGTCTGCTTTTGAAGAAAAAAATTTAAGAAAAAATAGTTGTTAAATTGCCCCGTTGACTAGCTAGTAGAAGATAAAATGCAAAGCAGGTTTATAGAAAGAGATGGGGTTGTGTAAAATGTAAAGATAAAAAGGAGCTGAGTCTGTTGAACCTGTGAATTGTGATTGGTAGTAGTATGGCTTGGAAGAGCATACAAGGCCTGTGCACGCATTGTTGCGAAGATTTACACAAATTGACTAGTTTTGTGTCAATGTTTAAGTTTTGATCTCTTTTAAGTAAGTTGAGTAAAAATAATTTGAGAGTCAAAACTTGGTGGTAAGTTTTGATAATTGGAAGTTCTGATGGATGGAAAAGCTTGCCTTGCCTGCATGAGTCCTGACGCATTGTTACAACTTTGGAAAAATTATTCGAATGTTATGATGGATCGTAAAAATTCTAGGACAAATTGTGTCATAACTTTGATTCAAATTGATCACAAATCCTGATGAATCGTGAGTAGTCTTGTTTAAATAATATAATTGGGTTTTTTGGGAGGTAGCTGAGAAAATAAGTGAAATATTCATGGTACCTATTGTTTACTTGGAAAATCGGTTCAGTTGAATTTGTATATGTGGTCGAGGACACGAGGATCAATATGACCGAAATAATGAGATAAATAACAATAGAACATAATATGAACGAAATGCAATTGAAAATAAGTAGTTAGAATAGCCTGAGCCTTGGAGAAGCCTTTGAGCTAGAGTCACTGGGCAAGCGAACAATCAAAACTTTGCTTAATTAAACAAGTTGCATTTAGGAACTAAGAGCAAAAAAAGAGCAAGGTATCTCTTGTATATATTTTCAGATGTCTTACAATAGAGTACCTCTATTTATACTAAAGCGATGGGGTACAAATTCCATGAATCGTGCCCCTTTAATTACCACTATTAATGTTGCAATAAAAGGTAATAAAGGCTGGAGGAAACTTGAGGTCTTCGGTAACGTTTCTGTAACAGTCACATCTTAAATGACGTTTGAGCGGTGAGTTAACATGCTCTCCGGGCCTCTTGTAGTTTCTGCCTTTGGAAGCGGGTTACCAAATTACTTATCCGGAGCTTCGTATGATTTCACGAGCCCCTCGCTTACTAACTCGAATCTGACTTGTCACTATCGCCACGTGTCATCTTTTAATACGTTCACTTGGTGTCTACGAATTTTGCCTTATACACTTGGCAAAAAAAAAAAAAAAAATTGTCACGGGTCGTGGCGGTTTGTCACGAAGACTTTACTATTGTATAATAACATAAGAATAAATTGCTAACAAGATCGAACGAGTTGTCTGAAGTTTAAATGGATGGACAAACTTGCTTTTGCCATGAGTTATTGCGAATCGTCAAGACTCTAATTTAAATTGTATCACGATTTTATTACAAATTATTAATAAATTATCAGAACTTACGTGTATTGTTCAATTACTAAGACTTATCAAAATTTTCATCAATTAGCATGATAAGATAACAAAACAAGCTCTTTATTTCTACCACCATCAGGGATCGTTTGGTAGGATGGATAGGATGAGATTGATGTATTAATTTAATGAGATTGGAATTAATCTTATGTTTGGTAGGTGGGATAACTTATTTGATATTCCATTCAATCTCATCTACATGGGATAAGAGATGACATAAGTTCCCACACAGAGAGTGGGATTAGTTATCCCATCTCATCGCACCCAATCCCATCTATATGAGATAACTTATCCCTCCTATCAAATGATCCCAATGGACTGATGGACCCTTACATCGCATTTGGTTCAACATGTAACTTTCCCTAGCCAAAATTCGTTTCATTTTTCCAACTGTGTCCCCGTTCTTTTTCAATACGCCGTAGTAAATACTCGTCAACATATTTTGGGCAGTTTCTCTATCCTCAAAACACTTGTATTGAATAAAATAATAAATGCAAAATGCATTCAATTTTTGAAGGTTGGGAAAAAAAGAAATGAAGGTAATGGAGAAAAAGACAGAGAGAAAGAGATAGAGGCCTGACCCAGTCTGTCGGTCTTCCTCCTCGACTTCTTCGCCTATGCTAAAAGGACGCGCCAAACGAGGGTCCCCTTTCTAACTCTTTTACTTCATTCATCTTTTCTCTAGTCAAATATACGCACTTGTAGTTTTTTTTCTTTCTTCGAGAGTTACTAATATTCAGAAGCTTATACTCCTTCCGTTTTAAAATGTTTCTAATTTTAATTATACACGAAATTTAATAAAGCAATTTTTATTTTTTTTTGTAAATCTTGAGTTGTTATTTAAAGATACGTTTAATATACCAAAACATCCTTTAGTTTTATGGTCTTAAACATGTTATGTAGAAAATTAAAATTAATTAGTTGCAAAAAAAGGAAAGATATATTTTCTTTTAAATAGACTAAAAAGAAAAGTAAGACAACATTTTAAACCGGTGAAAGTATGTACATGATGTGGAGAATTCAAGAGCATTGCTAATTGTGGTGGTCCTGAATTAAACCGGCGAAAGTACGTACATAATGTGGAGAATTCAAGAGCATTGCTAATTGTGGTGGTCCTGAATTAAGCACTCCTTTACACTCTAATAATCCTCGTTCAACAATATTGAAGTATTCCTCCTATCAATTTATGTGATAATATTATTTTTAAATTTCTTTTAGAAAGAATAATATTACTTTCCTCCTTCCCGATTTATGTGAAGATGTTATTATTTAGAGAGTTAAACATTTTTTTTCCAATAATATTTTAAAACTATTTAAAAAAAAAATTAAACCATTAGCTATGTTGGCTTGTATTTTTCAATATATGTCAATTTTTTTTATTTTTTTTTTACAAGATTGAAGATTTTATACCCAACTTCATAGTTGATCCTTGTACATTCCTTCACATAAATTTGGACAGAGCAAATAGTTTCTAAATTTGAAACAATTTAACTTAAGGGTCTATTGACCATTAATTATGAGAAACATCTATAGTTACATAAATGTGATTGAATTTTAAAATCACAAGTTTTAAAAGTTTTATAACCATACAAATATAAAATATACTTATAATCATATAGAGTATTTTTCAAAAATCGTTCTTTCTTTTTAAAATTTGTGTCTACTCAAATTTTGTGATATACATTTTAGTTTTTACATTTAAAATGGAGGGAGTACAACTTTAACATGTAAAGTGTATGTGTTCTGATATTATTTCAAGCCGATATTATATAGTATGAAGTTGAACTATTATGGGGTATAAACCCATGGTCACATAGGAGCATCAACAAGAAGACAACTCATAACAAACATTTGAGGTTAAATTTTATGTTTTTCTCCATTATTATCGGGTATCTCAACAACTCAACCACTCTTCTGACTCACTTGTGTGCCC
This sequence comes from Lycium ferocissimum, assembly GCF_029784015.1. Taxonomy (NCBI): domain Eukaryota; kingdom Viridiplantae; phylum Streptophyta; class Magnoliopsida; order Solanales; family Solanaceae; genus Lycium; species Lycium ferocissimum. The sequence continues at coordinate 20,908,506 of NC_081348.1, forward strand.
TCATTAATTTCTGCATGTACCTTTTTCCTCTCTCTCACACACACACTTTCATTTCATAAATTCTCACTGATAATCATCACTCACTCATCATCAAATCGAACATATTACTGTGTAATTAGTACAGTGTTATTTTCCCTAAAAACGAGGTCTTTTAGTCTATGTTGACCAAGTAAAATCAGCTACATATAGCTAGTTACATAACTCTTCTTAGATTCATCCGGTATACTTTTGTAGAAGAACAGCGTTTTAGTATCGGGTTTTAGAGAGGTGATAAAATCATTAATCATTTGTCGCATAATACCAAATCTGATGGCCTGTTCTTGTGTTCATATTTGTAGCAGTTATTATGTTGACCTCCTCGTTTACTCAGTCAGCATTCAGCACTGATTATTATTTCAGGAACGTAGTTATTAGCTAAACGTTTGACTCCAATCCAATTTATTTTGAGAGTAGATCAAATTTGATTACTCATTCCGTTTCAATTCATGTGGATTAATTATTAATTGGCGGAGTTAAGGAAGTTCTTCTTTGACCATGGTTTTCTTAAGGAGTAGTAATTTTCTTAAATATTTTGACTTTTATATTCCTTCATTTCACTTTGTTTGTCATATTGTTTGTCATAGTTTTACTTGACACAAAGTTTAAACATGTCATAGTATTTGTACAACTGTAAAAGCTTATCATTAAGAAAATATAGGAATGCATTATTATTTTGGATTGGACTAATAGGAAAATAGTACTATCAAACAAGGCGGACAAATAAAGTATCTATATGTAATTTTCAAATATAAACATTTATTTAAATTCATATTGAAATTACAGTTGGGTCATTGAATTCTATATTCGAAAGTATCTAGATAATAGCAACCGTGCCACATAAGGAGTAATTATTTTCTAGGAAATCAAATAGTGATGTTGAAATATCATATAGTATTACGTAGTAGTAAGATATTGTTAATCAATAGTATATCACATTATTAGAATTTTGATATAGAAAGAATTAGGTCATCTGCATGGGGGGTTCGTGGTCATTTCAAGAAACCCCCACAGCTGGTAGAGTCAGACTCTGCCCCTTACTTTTGTCCTATTAACCTTCAACTCTTCTTTTTTTACCCAACAAATCATTCTCTTCATCATCACACACACACACACTCTTTAATCTCTATCCCTTTCATCTTTCTCTACTCAGTCCAGCTTCCCCCCTTAAAGATAGGCGAGAGTTTTGGGGGATAAATATGGTACAACAAATATATATATATACAGAGAATATCATAAACATAATAACACAGCATCTTCAAGGGGGGCTTTTCTATTGTGGGGAATGTTGTCTGGCTCGAGGAATCAAATTCTTATTCAAACCTTTTTATAGATCTATATCTTATTCATAGATCTATATTGTTGAATCATGTTTTTGGTGTCGTCGGACCAGGCTTCATTCCCCTCAAAGATATTGCTCACTCATTCATCAGATTTCATCTTTTTCATTATCCGTTTCTATAGTATTCAGTGGTAAGGCTTCTACTACTTGTTTTGTTTTGTATTTCGTTGATTTTCTCTGAATCTATTATTGTTTGTCCGTTTGTAAATCTATTCTTTTTTGTTTATTTATGTGTAGATTGGTGTAATGATGAAAAATCTTGACTTTAGGTTTGTTTTTCGTTACAAATCCCAACCTGGAAAAAGTTATCATCATTACTTACTTTTTTTGGCCTGATCTGTGTTTCTTTGGCCAGTAACGTATGCTTGTTATATATAGTCATGGTGTGTTATGATTGTAGTTATGATGGCTTTTTACTACCTCTTTCTGCAAACATTCAGATCTGGTAATTTTTGCTTTTAAACTTTCTTTAAAAACCCTTTCTTCCTTCTTGATTTCTTCCACAAATACTTTTCTCTCTCTCTCTCTAGACAGCAAGGTTTGTTAGAGATTGTGGTTTTTCCACGAATACTTTTTGTTTAATCTTTTTTAATCCGTAAAGTTGTGTGTTACAGAAGAGACTATTGCTTTAGATTTAAGCAGCTTGGTACAATTATTGGCTTCAAGGTAAAGGCTTCCTCTTAAACTTGGAAAAACTAAAACAGACGCGCTTAAGTATTAGGTTGAGATTTTCAGAAGATGGAAACTGAAAGGAGCCTTTTGCAGTAATGATTGTATAAATAAAAAGATTACTTTTTTGCCTTGGAGAAAAGCTTTTTGCAACTTGCATATATGGAGTCTCTTTTCACATAGCATCTTAGTTTATGAGGTCAATTCCTTGATAAATTAGGTTAAAACAATTGGCTGGAAAGACAGCTAATTAAAGACATTGAAAAGTTACATAGATATACTTAAAAGAGAAAGAAAAGATAGTATATATATGTTGACATTTGGTAGCTAAACGAGATGTTATGCCTTTCTAATGTGAATATAGGCCTTTTTACTTACTACCTCTTGCCTGTGAGAAAGAAAACAAAATTACTTTCTTGGTAGAATTCATTGCTTTTTCTAATTCCATCTTCAAGGAAAACACAGAAAAAGAGAAACACTGTTTGGTAGGTCACAAAGGGAGAGCTTTCTGTAAGACTTATAAAACACGGTGCTTGATTTGAATATATTCTGCAGAAGTGCTAAATAAATGTAGTATGTAACTTGTTTTTCCTCTTCCTCGGCCATGTATGACACTCACATTCTCCTACAAGATAGAGCAGGATACATTTCAAATTGAAATTTGATGGATTCAATCTTTAGGGTGACACACACATTGTACTTTTAAAATTACTAGTTAAAAATTTAATTTTCTAAAATTATAATACTAGTATTCTCACTTCTGATGTAGTCTATAGACTTGAGACAATCGGAGCAATGTGCACTATTCGTTTTTCTACCACCTCTTTTTTCCTCGTTTAGATGAAAATCAGGGAGATACTTTATGACATAATTTTTTATTTTTTATTTTTAAATAATGTCATTGGAATATGGATATTGGATAACTTAGTTGTTTTTTATAATGTCATTGGAATATGAATATTGGATAACTTAGTTGTTTTTTATAACGTCATTGGAATATGAATATTGGATAGTTTAATTGTTTTTTATAATATCACTGGAATATGAATATTACAAGTTGTCCTAAAAAGAAAATTGAGAAGGACAGCATCAATGCAAAACCGAAAGTAGAAGAAAGATAAACGTCGATCATAATACGAAAGAATAGGAAACTGGATATCTCTAGTCCCTATCTGCATTTCAATTTCATTTTAGGCTAGGATTTGCAAAATGAAAACTCAGTAATTTCGAGTTTGTGATGGTAGATTCTGCAGTTATGTGGACCTGAAATTAGTGAATGAAAGGAAGGAAGTGGGAACTATGCGTATCTTAATTGTATACTCCAATAACTGTCATTCATCTAGTCTGAGCAACAACCTAGCAGGTAGACTTGTGAAGTCATTTATAATGCTCAACTAGCAAGGGGTAGTGTTAAGAAAATGTAAGAACAGTGACTGATACGGAATACTGTTTGTGGAGATGGAATCTTTTTGACTTAGCAAATCAATAAAAGTGGAGGCTGTACGTTGCCTTTTTGCTTTTGCTTTCCTCATTTTCCACAAACAAACACACAAAAACTTGCAGACAAAGGTTTGCTTGATTTTCATGAATTCTATGTTCCTCCCCTTAATTAACTGGGAGTAATAATAATTTTACTGTCTCTTTGACTATTTCCTTTGAAAACTTGTTAATTACTTTTCCGTCCATTTTACTTGTCTAGCATACACGTTCACTTTTATTTTTTTTATTTGAAAAATCAAGAGATAATTTACTATTTCATATCTATTTTATAATTATTACTATTAATTATTGAGTTGAAAATATTAATAAATTGTTAGTGGCTACACAACTCTTAAAGTAAATTTGATTGATTTCAATAATTTAAATGATTTAAGTAATAATTAGGAGTGATATGGTAAATATGTCATTTTATTTATTGCGGGTGCGCCAACATGGACAACTAAAAATAACGGAGGGCGTACTTCGGAAAAAATAACTTAATGGTATCAAAAGTCCAAAACATGGAGTCATACTTTCTGCGTTTTAATTTTCGTGTTTTATTTTGAAACTAGTGTACAAGCGCGGTCATAAAAAGTTCAAGCATGACTGAATATGAAAACTATAGAGATGTTTTTTTTCCTCCATAAATATGGAATTTGAAAAGTTACACTGACCCATAAATAATGGATATCAAAAGTCAAAAGATAGCAGCCATCCTTGAGACGATTCCTTACATTAAAGTGTGAATATTCTGTTATATAGATAGATAAACCACAACTCAGAGAATTCTTTTTGAATCAATTGTTCCCAGAGCACCTGGGTTTCATTCAACGTTGAGAGAGATACACCAAAAGACGTTATGGGATATACATATCCTTACCTCTGACTACTAAAGAAAATAATTTAAGCCTACCTACAGTTAGCAAAAATACAAAGGTATAATCCTTCTTATATGTACAACAGAGAAAGCTCACAAAAAATGTAGGTCTTGTGCTTATGTCGGAAAGAGGCCATCTGGATTAAATCAAGTCTATATAAGCCCCTAGCCCTTTGAGGCAGATCGTCGCTGGAATGGAGAATAAGACTTTAGTTGTCAATACTCCACTTAGCCAAAGCATCCGCTACTTGATTTGCCTTATTCTATATACAATTTTATCCCAACAAAAATTTCTCTAACTTCAGCCATAACGCTACTGCATCTATTAAGAGGGGAATCAATTATACACCGTGATCATATATCCATTTTCATCCCTGCATATGCCTCTGGCACCAGTTGAACCTTCCCTATGTTTGCTACTGTCGTGAAACATAAAGATGTCAATAATATTAAGAGCAAGAATATCAATATACGATAAAATAACCTTATACAAAAACATAGGGACATAAGCCTTGAGGAGAGAGGGGGAATTTTTTTTTTTTTTTTTTTTTTTTGAAAAAACAAACAACCGAGGAGAGAAGGAAAGTAGCGAGAGACAACATATAGTCAAATATAAATCATCAATAGAAGGTTTAAATTTATCAACTCAATTCAAACACAAAATTAAAAAAAAAAAGTGAGAGGAGGAAAATGATGGCATTCATGTGTTGTTGAAGAGTAATGATTAGGAGTTTGGATAAAATCTTCAACTTCGAATTAAAGCAGATTAAATCTCAATAAAATCAGGCTCTTTCCTTGCCAAGAACATGATGCAATCTCAAACAAAGTAATGATAGAACTTGCAATTGGCAATACTGGGTAAACTTTGTAAGTAGGTGAAATCACCACTAATAAAAGGAAAAATAATGACCAACCACTCAAGAACTGCTGAAATTAAAGCTACTGCTATATTAATCAGAACTTTACTTTTTCATTTATTAAAGACCTCCTTTACATCCACATTTTAAAAAGATTTGCATAATGGCATAAAGCAAACTGAATACTGCTGAAAGGAGCATTTTGAAACTTTTCCATATCAAAATTCATAGTGTTTAACCCTAAATAAGTAAGCAGTTAAATTTGTGTGCGGTGCCAAAGATACGCAGCTAAATTCAATGTAAGGTATGAACAGTAAAACACGCAGTGCAATGGCCAAAATGAATCAAACCTGACTAAGTATCGGGTTTGCAAGGTCTCGAGTTAGGAAACCGAGGTCGGCTTCTTTTATCACGAGCTTTCAAGGAATGTAAACAAAACAATCTT
>NC_081348.1:20914310-20927419 GCF_029784015.1 Lycium ferocissimum
TTTTTAAGGCATTATGATTCAATATTCTCAAACAAGACATATCAAATCGTGATATGAATAGGAATAAAAATTTTGATATTGTCCGCGCATCGTGCGGGTACGAATACTAGTATGTATAAAATAGGAGAGGTGCAAGTAACACGGTTAAACCAAGTGGCAAACTAATAACAAGCTACTTTGCGCTTTAAGACAAAACAAAAAATAATTAGGACAAATCAATTTGAAAGATAAAAATTTAAAATTAAAAGATAAATATTTTAATTCAAAAATAAAGATAACAACCAAAATCACTAATTTTGAAATGAAAGATAAAAGTTTTGAATTTGAGCGGAAGATATCATTATAAAACTGAAAGGTAGAAACTAACAACCCAAAATTCAAAATGAATCCCTAAGTCAAATTAAATTTAACACTCAAATTCAATTCAAAAATCATAAAATGGAACGGCCATAAAATATTCAACAAAAGTATGGTATATACTACACAATACACACTCACGAAGATGGAACGACCATTCACATAATAATAATAAAATAATAGAAAAATAGTAGTAGTAGTAGTACTAATATACGACTAATAATAATATTAATTTATGAATTTGAATTGAAAGACACAATTTTTTTTTTTAATTTAGGAGCCGTTTGGACATGATTTCATCTCATGAGATGAAATCATGAGATGAAATCGTGAGATGAAATCATGTTTGGACATGCAATTTGGATTTCTTAAGTTGCAGTTTTTTTTATAAACATAAAAACCCCACAAGTTGTGAAAACCATCAAAATTTTCTCAATTCTTATACAATCTTACCAAATGAGTAAATCATAATTCATAATAAAATTAATACGCTACTAGAAGGTCTTTCTAAAAAATACAACATCAATTGATCAAACTTTAGTTCAATAAAAAGGAAAATTTAACATGAATAGTAATGTAACTACTCTTTAATATAATCCTCCCACATGGTACGACTCTTCACGTCGAGCATGCATTTCCCGGTTGGGAAACATAATCGGTAAATATATCTACCAACTTATGAATCTTTTTTTACAAAATATAAACGTATGGGTCAAATTTTACATTTATATTGTTTGAAATCATGATTTCAAATCCCAAATCATGCCTTTTTGGATGATTTGGGATTTCATCTCATGAGATAAAATCAGAGATGAAATCGCATGTCCAAACGCCTACTTAGATCGAAAGATAAATATCTTTTCAAATTAATCAATGACTATTCTTCATAAGGATAATACCATTTTAACATGGAAAGATAAGAACCAAAAAAGTATGCTTTAATAATGATTATCGGTTCCAAAATTTCGGTAAGTCTCAATTATCTATTTGGGTAGGTAGATTTTTATAGATTTCAAAAAAGAAAGAAGGAATCCTAATATGCAGGAACTTTGTAACTTACTTTGAGATTAATAGCCTCTCTGGCCAAGCTTATTTTTCCCCCAAAAGTAATTATTTTTTTAATAAGTGCTTATTTGAAAAAAAGTGAGGTGTTTGGCCAAGCTTTTGAGAGAAAATAAGTACTTCTGGGGAGTAGCAGAAGCAGTTTTTCAGAAGCTAAAAAAAACTGCTTTTGCCCAAAAGCACTTTTGAGAAAAATACAAATAGTAACACTTTTTAAAAGCTTGGCCAAACATTAATTGCTGTTCAAAAGTGTTTTTTTAATTAATTGGCCAAACACAAACTGCTTTTCGCCAATTTTTTTTTTTTGAAAAGTACTTTAAAAAAAAAAGTACTTTTTAAAATAAGTTGACTTTAGAAGCTTGGTCAAACAAGCTATAAGATTACTATTAAAACGGTGAAAGTCCCAAATTATAACATAAGATAGAGAAACTTGATATTAGAATCCTGTTCAAATGTAAATTGTTTTTTATTTAACAAACTGATATGATTTTCGAATTTGAATTAAAATGAAAATTTGGCCTCTTATATATACCCATGCAATGGCATAAATCGATGTAGACATTTTTTACCATCTTTTTATTGTTGATCATTATCTTTATTCCTGATATAGATATTTTTTTGCCAAATATAACTTTGATTTTCTTCATTAATTTCAGGCTTTTATAAATATTGATTTTTACATTAATGGCGATGATCATTGCTTTGAACATATTAGTAACAACGAAAGGTAAGAATATGGTTCAACTTTTGGAAATTGTTTATGGTCAATTTGGTTATTAGAATTAATGAATAGGAACAATAAGAATTTTACTTATCTATAAAGTTAATAATAGGAATCATTTTTATTATTTGGTGTGATATGTTTAATGATCTTTGAGTAAGAAATAAAAGTAGGACAACAGTCCTCTTTTGGCATTAGTCTGGGCATCAACATGTTTTTTTTTTTTTTTTTTTAAATCTAATTCAGTTTTTTTTTTTTTTTTTTTGGTTATGAATTCAAAAATATCCTCGTTGTTCTATATATTTTTTACAATCATTGTGATCAGAACTTGATACTTAATAAATTTACACTGATTTACATAAAACATGTACATATATGGACATATATGTGAAGAGAAAGTTGTATGCTAAATGAAAGAAAAATAAGATTAATGAAGAGACTAATCAATATCTATTGACAAGAGGGGTTGATCGAGTGGTAAGCACCCTTCACCTTCAACCTCAAGGTTGTGGGTTCAAGTCACCAAGGAAGCAAAAATGTGGGAGATCCTACGGAGGGTAAAAAAAATAATCAATATTAATTAGTTAATTTTTAGTTTTGACAATAGATGACTTTATTTGATGTGACTATTATGCATTAGTAATAGCATAGACATCAAGAATTTTGAGACTTGATATTTAACAAGTTTCTTTTAATTTTATTTTTCCCTTATTTTTATATTTTATATATTAATTGAACATTTACCCAATTTAAAATAAGTGAGACAGGATCAAAAACATCAAGAGGAGATGTGAACTTCTACTGTGATGGACAAGGTTTGATGTCTTTCCAATTGATCATACCAACGGATGCAAATATGGAGTATAACAATTTTTTTGAAATAGAAATCATGGATAAATATCTAGGTTTGCTTCCTTCAGCTATTTAAATTGTTACTTTTTAATTTTAGGAACAATAAATAAAGTTGAAAATCAATGGATTGTAAATAAATGCAGTTACTGTAGTCATATGTAGAAGATATTTGATAGGACAAGCCAATTTGATTTTGTGAGACGATGAGAGTTACCCTCTCTCCGTTAGTTGTTCATTTACTTCTCAATCGTTAGATTTAACAGTATTAATTTATAACAGATAATTATATATAAAACAATATAACATTGAAGGAGTATTCTATTGAGATATGGGTGCGATGTCTCCCTCTGTGTGTTGGGGGTGGGGGTGGGAGTGGGTGGGTGGAGTTAATATATTGTTTAAAATTGGGTAAAGTGTTTGATTTTTAAAGCAAAATTGAAGGGGGTGAAATGATTTTCACCCATAAAAATTTTGATTTAATTTTGTGCAATAAGTCAAAAAAAAAATATTATTAAAGGAGTGAAAGAAATATCATAGAGATTTTGTTTATGATGTACATTACATTAAACAATAAGATGACAATTGAAACTTTGTTAAATATATTAGATTTAAAAAAGTCATATCATAATTTGTCATACTTACTTTTTTTATACTTTCTGCACATCGCGTGGGTATGAGTACTAGTAAGAAATAAAAAACACGTTGGCATATACGTTAGTAGTGACTAGTGAGAGCATCAAGACTGATGACATTTTTGAACGTATAATATAATCTCTTTGATTCTATGGTTTCACCTTGATATATTGAGAGGGAATGCTAATCTTATATTGACTATTATTGCATTATACTTTTTTAAGAATTTTAAGAGTAGTTGATGGAATTTAAAAATGCTAACGTTATTACTATACTGTATCCTTCTGCTGTAATTTAGGACTAAAATTTGTTGATGGCATTGAACGTAAATATATAAATATGCTTATTAAAGATAGTGCTTAATTTACTCATAGAAAATTTTCAATTCAGATTTTAAACTGAATTGAAAAACAAAAGAAAAACATTAAAAAAGCGATATTCAGTGACCTATTGGGTTTATTTTATTTTGTTACAAATACAATGTTTTCAAAAGTTATTTTTGCCTACCAATTCTCTAAGAAGTTTTAATTTTGTTAAAGTTATACAGTATTTCAATTCACTCAAACTCAATATTCCTCTTTGCACGACCATAAATATTCGTATCTAATCAACTAATTGTACTGCAAGTCTGCAATCAATAAATTGCTAATTTGTATTAAAACGGGCATTATGACTTGATCTACTTTCTTCACAAAACCATTTCTTCTTGTTATGTCTAATTTTATTAGGAAAAAAGTGTATATTACTCAATGTTATGGTTAGAAGTGTACATGGACCGGGTTGGTTCGGGTTTTATAAATATCAAATCAAACCAATTGTCTCGGATTTTTATATCTATAAACTAAACCAAACCAATAATAGTTGGGTTTTTCTACCTCGGGATTTTCAGGTTTTTTTCCGGAAAAGTCTTCATACAAGACATATAACTTTTACTTCAACTATTTCTTTAATCCTAGTAAGATACAACTAAATAATTAAGGTGGTTCGTACGAAAATAACACAAAATGTGAGATGGGTGATGGCATTGTATTAAAATGTTCAATAAAAAAGATATTAAAATCGGTTAAAATAAATATTGCTAATTAATAAGTCATAAAGAAAATGATCATAATCCAAAAACACTAAGTCATGCTAAAATAAGTACGGCTAATAAGTATTAATTCATGGCAAAGCAAAAAATAATATTAAGCAATGTATTTGCACTCTCTAAACCAATTATGCAAAATTAAAGAATACATATCCAACATTATTATCATTTCTATTGTTAGAATTGAATTTCTTTTATTAGCATTAGTGTTGAATTGGTTTTGGTTTGGACTTTACGTGAGACGTACTAACATCTATGGGCTATAAAACCTATTAACATTCAAATTAAGTCAAAGCTTGAAATAATATGTTAAAATACAAAACCAATGAAAATATTTAAGAAATATTTATAAATTACATTACAAATAAATATTTTATATATAAAATATTTTAAAAAAATTGACTACATGTAATGTCGAGTTGGCTTGGTTCAGTTTGACCTTTTTTAGCTAAAATCAAACCAAACCAATAATGATCGGATTTTTTTTTTTCAAAACCAAACCACTAATCAGTTTTTTTTCTCGATTTGACTGAAATTATCGATTTGATACAGTTTGCCCATTTTCTTTGTATACCCCTAGTTATTGTGACATGTAAAGAGTAAGAAAGATGAGCTACTTTAACATCATTGTACATGATTATATGATAACAGGAGAAGCAAGAGTAAGCTTATTAGAATATTTTTACTCGTCCCCTTTTATGCGAAAGAAATTATAACTAAGTGCTAAAATACAGTAATATTTATAAAATTGTACCTAAACTGTTCTCCATTTTTTTTTTTTTGTAATAAAATTCACATACTTGAAAATTAGTTAAAAAATATTATAAGTCGATATAGTTACTAATCAAAAGGTTAAAAAAATGAGAATATTTTAAGAATAATAAAAAGGATTTATTTAACTCTCCAAATATAATATTGTCAAACAGCTTGAATTTCATAAGAAATAATCCATGAGAATTGAGACACTTTACCCCAAAGGCAAGACTAGAAAGTGACAAGAAAGAAGAAAATGACAGTTGAACCCCTCCACTGCTTATCACCTTTTTTGAACCAAATTTTCCAATTCCTTCACAGTAGTACATTACCAAAATAGCAAAGAAAGAGGAGAGGGATGAACCAAAACACCCTCTCCCATTCAAATGTTGCTCAAAGCTTCAAACTTCCTCTTCCCTCACTTGCTTTATACATAGTTTTCTTCCTTTTCTTGTTTGGTCTAGCTGTCTCTCTTTTCATCCTTGTTGTGGTTCACAACCCAATTTTCTTCCTTTCCTTACTCTTCCTATTTGGTGTCATTGCTGCATTTCTAGTGTGGAACTCTCTATCTTTCCGCAATAACAGAACTATTCTACATTACCTTCATTCTTTACCTGATTCTGACCTCACTGTTGCCCACCATGGCCAGCTTGTCAAGATTACTGGGGTAAGAATAAACTTCTTTTATACCCATTTTTCAATCTGGGGGTTTTCTTTTTTATGTTTCTTGGCATTTTCTGTAGTCTATGTGTTTTTCATTTGAAGGGTGTTGTTCTTTTTCTTGGTATAATTGTTTCTTGTATTGGGCAATGACTAATGGTAATAAAGCTTTCAACTTTCTACATAGTTGTCATAATGGGTATGCGTGAGCTCTGCTGGTTGCTAAATTAGGAATTCCCTCACTAGTTCTTGCAATACTTATTTGTTTATTGGAGTTTTACTTGTTGAAAATGTTAAGTAACTTCTACTCTGTATAATGCAAGGAAAGATTGATATTTTAATCCATACTATTAGTGTGCATTGACTTCCTTGTGATGGCTAACTTAACGTGAAGTGTTGGGTGCTAAAAATATCTATAGAGAAAAAGAATTCACTTGCATTTAAATTATTTTGTTCTCTTGTTAGGGTGATTTCTTGTGTTGAGCTTATTAGTATAAGCGTAATTAGACTTGTAGGCTACTGGAAAGTAAGATGAAAATCAGGCACACAGCTTTACTATGTGCATTATTGCATATGTGCCTCAAAGAACATTACTATCGTTTATTTAGTCTATATATTCATGAGCTTGCTGCCCCTATAGAAAAATAACATGTTTATGAGCTTGTTGTGTTTTAGCTTGATTTTCCCCACAATTCCTTTCCCTTCCCATTTTTGACCTTAGCGGGTGCATCCCTTGTTGCTGTTTGATGATTTCAGCATGTCTCTTGTGGGAATGTCTCTTTGGAGTCTTCGTATGAGAAGGTTGGACGATGTGTTTATACATCAACCTTGTTGTTTGAATGTGGACAACTTGGCTTGAAGACTGTGGATGTAAAAGAATCATGCTTTGGATGGAGACTTGCTTATTCTGAGGTATGCAATACTGATTACATGCGAACCTTTTTCTAATTAACGTTTTGATACAATTCTGATGAATAAGATCTCAGCTGTTTATTTCTTCGGCTTTGCTTCTTGGCCTCAATTGGAAAACATGTTTTGTTGCTTTCAATTTAGTGTTTTGGTTATAAAGAAAGAGAATTTCACCCTTCACTTCCATTATATTTCCTTGCTAGAAATGATCCTTTCAAATGTAGGATTGTCAGTTGTCTATTTGATTTTAAATAGTAGAAAAAGTATTTGGTGAACGCACCATCATGAGGAAACTTGAATGTTCAGGTGCCACAAACTACGGTAAGACCACGTGAACTAAAATGGTGAATTAAGGTCAACCCCCATTTGTTAATTTATAGAGACACCAGGAAGAAATATCTAGTTAGAGACATGAACATAGAAGTATCTCCCCAAACTAACTTCTTTAAAATCTCGCCAGATTCAAACACATACTAAAAACTACGAGGAAGAACAAAGAAACAGAGGTTTGCATCCTTAGTAACTTAGAAGCACAAACAAGTTTCTATCAACAGTGCCTAATCCGAAGAGCACAATAATAAGTTTCAGCAGGCAATATTGTCCAAGTTCGAACAATAATGTCGAGGGTGTTGACTACTGCGTAAAAGTTGCTCATTTTTTGTCTTCCAATTAAGGCATATGAGGTAAAAAAGTAGGTGATTAACACTCGAACCACTAAATGGCGACTTGACTGATCCCAAGTTGTTTCATTTCCTCCGGTCTCTCGCCTTCTCCTCATCAGACCCACATAACACTTAAGAACTTTTCATGACAATCTTCAGTCTCCCATTCTCTTCAAGGTTAGTCCCCTTTCTCTCATAGGATTCTCCCCATTTTCTATGAACATAACCATCCCAATTCCAATTTGTTGCATGTCCTGTCAATACCTCATATTTTACTTATCAAGGTCAAGAAATCTCTTTCTAAAGAGCGGCTGAAATCGGGCTATTGATGGTTTCACCGTGTGTTTACTGCAAGTTTTTTCTGGCAGTAGATGAGATTTATACGTCTCTTGTCAAGGATGGGAAATTCTAAAAAAAAAAAAAAATATATTAGTCAAGAGAACTGTTGCTTTCAAAATGGATTTCTAAGGTTTTGTCGGTTAAGATTATACCTACCAACAAGTTTCTTTTGTAGCAAAGTGCAGGTTGAACATGGAATTCATAAAGGAAAGTAGGATCATGCATGTAACCCTTGTGAGGATTGAAAAGATTAGACGTCTTCTGGATCAACATTAGTGCAAATATTTCTGGAATCCAGATTGGAAGATGGAGTCACTAACATATACCTAGAGCAAACACAATCTAGATTAAATTTTGTGGACTACGGGGCTCACCATGTTTATGCATGATAGGATTATGCTGCATGGTAGTGCTATATATATATATATCATGATGATATATGGTGGTAATGTATAATTGTAGTGAAAATTTAGGTCAATGAATTTGTAAAACTAGCATTATGTGAAATCTTGAATATTTCACTTTTTTTTTGGCCAAAACAAGTATTAGATGTAAGGTAGATCCAGTTAAACCTGGAATTGTTATTATTTGTATGAAACTTAAAGCTAGATCAGTAGAGTTGATGCAAGGTAATTCTACCTATCTGTCTAAGACTTGGCAGTCAGGTGCCTTTGCTAGTGGGAGATAGCAGGCATCCGGTGAATTAGTCTAGTTGCGCACTAGCTGATATGGAAACCATTACATATACAGACATATGTTTGTGTGTGTGTATCTTCCATTCAAGTTTAAGGATCCACTCTTAGGTTGCCAGTAACCCAAGTGGCCTATTTTACACTTTGCATGTTTCATTACACGACATCATGAAGTATGTGAGGAACTATTCGAGGAAGTGCTGAAGGCAGGTTAAAGAGTTCTAGCCCTGCCAGAAGGAGAAGAGTAGGAGCAAGATTGAAAGAGATCGAATGATCACTTTTTCTTTATCAGCAAGTGCGAACTGAAATATTTAAAATAACCCTTTTACCAGCATGCATGTCTCAATCCTAGTTTCTATTTGATCAATGATATGATGTATGTCAATGTCTCCAACTTGGAGATATTGTCCCCTTTGTATGGAGATTAGCTATAGCTGATCGACTATAGAGATGCCGGCCACAGCAGTAAAAAGCATCCTAATCTTGTAGTGTAAGTTTGTGCCTTCACTTGTCACTTGGCTTCACCACAGAGTAAATTAACATAATAAGTTTCTCCTGGCAGAGGTTCTCAACTGACTTCTACATTACTGACGAGACCTCTGGTATTAGAGCTTTGGTCAAAGCTGGACCTGACTCCAGAGTTATTCCACTGATAACAGAGAGCAGACTCGTTACAACAACCAAAAACTGTAATGTTTTGGCTTTCCATTTGAGAAAATGGTTAAGGGACAGGAACCTTTCATCTGAAGCTCGTTTACTACGTCTGGAAGAAGGGTATCATATGCTTCTGCCTTATCTTTTCTCTATCTGCTATTTTCTCCCTTTTGTTGCTAGACATGTATTTGGAAAGCTAATAGCTTGAAATTCTTCGGATTTTTGGCAGATACATTAAGGAAGGCAGCTCGCTTAGTGTATTTGGTATTTTGCAAAGGAGCAATGATGTCATGGTGGTTACTCCGCCGCAGGAGCTCATTTCTACCGGCTGTCTATGGAAAAAGTTGCTTCTTCCTGTTGATGTTGATGGACTGATCCTTGCAATCCCATAGTGCGCAAATTTTGCAACCAACTCTAACTTAGAAACACAACAGCAATGAAGGTGACAAACCTATGCAGAGAAAGAAATAATGTTGCATCACATTTTGGTTGTTTGCATTCGCATGTACAGCAGCTTGCCTAAAGAAAGGCAGGCTTATTTTTGGTTCAGAAATTCAGGAGTCAGTGCTACTGTTATTTTGATATACACGTGAATTATCTTGTCTAGACCTAGGCTTGAGTTAACAGTGCAAGGTTTTTCTCTTTGTTCTTGCAACGTTTAAACTGGTACAAGCTACACTAGGTAAAAGATTAATCTCCAGTGCAAACAGTTTATGTAAACTTTCAAATCCCATGGCATGGTCAAAGGGAAGTTCAGAAGCCATTTTGCAGCAAGGGTGACAAGCGAAGCAATAGTTCATTAGGATCAGTCTAACCTTTGCCTAGCCCTCTTTATTTTGGGTTTGGCTTTGTCCTTGCAACCAGGCCTAAGGCTTTGCTCTAGTTCCAACGATCGTCTCAAATAGTGAGAGCCTAGAACGAAGGCACAACATATATATTCATATTTTAAAAAGAATTTGTTTTTCTTACTATCATTTAATTAGAAAACTGTTGTACTAAATGAAGAATTAGTTCAGTATGATATTGAAAAGCTAAAAGCTGTTGGACTTAAGCTCCAGTTGAAATACAGAGCTTAGTGTACAACCACCCTGATGATAACCAACTTGGTTGGAGACTTGACCCAAGATACAAGTAGAAGCCTTCATAATTTTAAAACATTAACTTCGGAGTACACAAAACTGGTATGACTTTCAGACTTGAAAATGCAAAAGGGTCATTAGCAAATTTGAAAAACAATTAAAACAAGCATTGATTTCAAATTTGAAAGTCTTGTCCAAGTAAGTTAGTGAAGAATCATTCCATTCAACTTTCTGGAATAAACATTATACTAACACCTCAAATCATCGATTAAGTACCCATTATTAGCCTGTGCTTCCAATTCAAACATTGCTTTGGGCAACTAAGTGGCATGTCAGCAAAGCAACAACATTCCCAGTATGAACAAAGCTTGTCAGCAAAGCATTAATGGGTATTAGAATATACCCAGTGGTATGTCAACAGACAGAAAAATTGCAGTATTAACGGACCACAAAAGGATATTAGAGTGAAAAATGCAGTATTAACGGACCACAAAAGTGTAGGCTTGCTTTTTCAGGAAGAGCATATATTAAACTTCATCAAAACGATACATTGAGTGCACAGGAATATCTTATCCAAGAAATGTGATGTTTAAGACATGCTAGTCTATCCATTACAAGTAGGTTGAAACAGGACAAAAAACTTTAAGACCACGGACTGCTAGTACAACTGCACACAGCACACGGTTTGATCTAGTTAAACAAGACAACACGCCTACTTGATCTTCTTCTTTGGCCTCAGCTGCAAACCAAAAAACATTCATTAGTGCCTAATCAAAATTACCAGGGAATGAAGGTAAGAGCAACATATTACATAGTTCACCGACCTGGTTGCTGTGCCCGCATTTCTTCTTCCTGCAGTTGACAGCACGAGGATGCAAGCGAGCATAACACCTAAAACAAGTTGCAAGGTGTCAGGATTAAGTAATCTCCAAGGTTTTATCACGAGCCAAATCAACAAAAGCTGTACCATAAGATAGAAGTCTAAGAGGGGAAAAGAAACTTTTGGCCTCAAAAGTATGTAGGTGACACGGGGCTATACCTTAGTCGAGTAATTGACAGAAAGATCCACACAATTTATCTAACCAAGGCCACTATTAAGTAGAAATAATAACTCTGAATCTTGAGAAGAATTCTGTTAAAGATACGCTACACTATCTTAAACAATTAATTGGTTGAAGTGAGTACACAACTGATGATGCAGGTCAAGGGATATCGTAAATATTAATCCTTCAAATGTTATTATACCCAGAACAAACCCATATAAAAGTCAAAAGTAGAAATAATCAACAAATAAGTCCTAAAGCAGAAAACTTCTTAGTTAGTTGTCTATCTTTTCACTTGAATAGCACAAAAATACAATTCACTTGAACAGCACAAAAGAACTTCTTGGTCTGTATCATGTGTAATTAAGATTCTCCATTTATGGATAAATGCGACTTACCATGATTTTTTCAAAAATATTATCTAATCGCAAGTGACCAAACCAATACTAAGATTTAGAAAAGCATGCAGAAAAAAAAAAGACAGAATTTATTCATAGAATCGAGCTGCTGTGAGCTTTAGCAGGGAACTATCTTAAAATTCTTACTAGAAACTGCACCTTATAGTTGTATCATAACTCATCTCAACTGATATGAATTTTAAAATAGCAAAATAAAAAATAAACTCCAAATGGGGATTAAAACAATTGTGATTGAATATGAAGAAAAATAACATTTCAGTTTCAAAGGCAAAAAATAACTTTTAAACATTTTCACAGTTAGAAGTATCACGCAATCATATGATGTTCAACATGAAGCAAGACCATACATAGAAAGGCCACTATCAAACTAGCATACATGCATGCACTGTAGAAGACATCAAAGTTACATCTTACAATACGACAAAATAGAAAGAAAAAGCTTACTTGCGGCAAATCATCTTATCCTGGTTGTACTTCCTTGCCAAAGCCATCAGAGAAGGCTCAATAATCCCTCCACGAAGCCTCAAAACCAAATGCAAAGTTGACTCTACAAAATTAACCCTAAGTCATCAGTAAATTCACAAAACAGATACTCCTTTAACTATACACTTGCAACAGCTTCTTTGGATGGTTGTTACCTATCGTATTTTTAGTTTAAATACAATGTTTGTTTTGATTGTTACTTAAATTTCATTGTATCGTATAATGACGAAAGTCCCATTTTATGTAATTTGGTATGATCGAGTGGTTTCCTTAATTTTTTCTTCTCATTTTGTCTTTCTTTATTATCTAATAGTCCTATTTTATCTTTTGCCCTACCTTTTTATAAAAGCTCTACCATGTACGCTACTTTTCTCATAGGTTCGTCCTTCAGGCATTAAGTAACGATGGGAAACGATACAATCTATTCATCACAACAATACAATATAATACACGATACATAATGAAACAATCATTGAAAGAAAGTAGTATAATTACCTTTCTGGATGTTATAATCAGCAAGAGTACGTCCATCTTCAAGCTGCTTTCCAGCGAAAATCAACCTCTGCTGGTCCGGTGGAATACCTGAAAAATGAAAAAAAATCAAAACTAATTCCTAAACAAAGAAGTTATGATTAATGTTCAATGATAAGTACCTTCCTTGTCTTGAATCTTAGCTTTGACATTGTCAATAGTATCGCTCGATT
>NC_081348.1:20927519-20963598 GCF_029784015.1 Lycium ferocissimum
CAATTTTTTGAAGTGACCTTCCCCGACGCCCCCCCAAGATTTTTTTTTTGAAACGAACGGGTTACGGTTAAATGAGTTTGTTTTAATCAAGACAAGAACTATTATCCTAACACTGCTGGCGCCTAAACCGTTAATTTTAAATTGGATAATCAATTGAATTTGTAAGTGGATATAGATATGCTTTGTTCTTGACGTATGTTAGATAAAGGAAATAGAGATCGGAAGGCTCTCGAATGAAGCAGCCAAAAATGTAGACGTTTGTGGTAATGTATCATATGATTAGCAATAATTCTTGAGAGAAAAACGGCCTTCGTCGAATAACGAAAAGGAGAGTAAATATCTCGTATGCTTTTCTTACAAATGTTCTTGAAATATAAAGGACGGCCAACCCCCAGGAGGGGGATGTCCAATATTTATAAGTCGCATCCTCTGTCTGATGTAATGAGCCGAATAAAATAATAACAACAAGGACGGACCCGAACGGATTTGGTGGGATTAGGCCCGACGCGCCGTGCGACACACGGTTGGTAGCTGACCATGACAGGACACTACTGACGCGCGGCTCACGTGCAACGGCTGTACCGGACCAACGACCACCCGGACCAATGGTTATACCGGTCCGACGACCATACGGACCGAATGGCACCCTTGCTCAGCTCTGGTATAAGCGCTCCTCCGGTTCAGCTCCGGTATAAGCGCTCCTCCGGTTCAGCTCGAATGTCATCAGGCACGTTCCCATCTTCCTTGCCTCGGCCCTCACTTCATTGGTTTACGTTATGTCCGGTTTTCCCCGTATACACTTATGACTAGAGTAGCATATATCAATCATTGTTTTTGACCACTAATTCACAGATATGCTCTTTTATTATATATGTATAGTTAGTATTTGTTCAGTTGTAAAGTTTTCCCACCTTAACTGCTACGCTGTCGGAATTTAGATCCACCACGTGTCTCTCTTGATCACATTAGAAGGAAAAGTTGAGTTCCATGTCCAACATGAAAGTACTAGTAATTTGGAGAACCTTTCTAACAAAAACAAAATATATTTACATAATTATTATTTCAAATATCGTATTTCACCGTATAAAAAGACACCACGATGCATCGAAAATCTTTTACAGCGTGGATCAGCAGATTTTGAAATTTTCCTATTAGTCATGGATTGATGGAAAACTTTAAACAATACATACAGGATCATAAGTAAATCATTAGAGTTAATTAGGTTTCTACGCATATAAAATCAATACCTTATAACATAAGATTCGCATATAGCCCATAGAAATAAGAATTTATTAGATTAGAAAAATGAGCGTCTTTAATTGATAGCATATTTATGTACAATTATATTAAATATGTGATTCCACTAAATAGAGAATTTCTAACATTGATCTCTTTTCGTATTGATTATTAAATTTTCCTTTCTCAATTCCGTTGGCTCCGGGATATCAGGATGACAACCATTTATAGGTTCTCTAAGGAAATTCCAAGTTTCATATTTTCCCAGTCATTTAATGTTAGTGAAATTTTCATTTTTTTAATGTTTCACACTGTGGAAAAAGAAAAAAAAAGTTGGATTTTTATGTTCTTTTTCGTTTTCCGTTGTTAGGATAAGTAGTAAGGGTGGAAAACAATAGCATAGAGATGATGCACCGAATAACCAAAAAAAAGAGAGAAAAAGATACACCGAAAAGTGAAGGAAAAAAAGACAATCACCGAAAAAAATTGTAAATTCATTTTCAAGGGTAGGGTGAACGACAAGAAGGCCTACCTGCAAATCTGATTCTTTTAAATAAAATGAAATAAACTTTTACTAATTGTTTGTTGAGGAAAAAAATGGTTTGTCGAGGCACGTATGATGTCGACAACCTTTGACAAGCGGCATTTTAGTTCGTGCCATTTATAAATAACACCTTATTTTATGGGAAAAGGAAAAAACTGGAACATACTAATATTAGACAGAAACCACTTGCTTGGAAATATTAAGAACAAGGTACACATTAAATATTTTATTTAGTTTTCAGACTTAGAATATTATATCGTGCATCAGAAAATGAAGGAAAAGATGCCACTGCGGCTGACCTACCCTTACATGTTCCCAGTCATCAAGACTTTTAACAGCCTAACCAACTTGTATTTGGGGATTCATTAATTTAAGTTTTACAAGTCTCTTACCCAATTAAAGTTGAACACCTAAATTTGTTTTTATTAATTAGTAATTAGTCGACTCCTCAGTCTATGCGACCAAAAAATCATCCACACCACCTAGTAATGACCTAACATACTTCCTTGTCTATATATATGTACTAACACATGAATTATGTCCTTAATTAAGAACACAAAAGAAAAGAAGCATTTTGTTCTTGTTAGGCAAACAAGTTTCAATGGATCATAACACAAAGTAGTGCAAGATATACCCGACAAGCATCTTTAATTTTAGCTGGTCTTCGTTGCACTTTACTGGCGCACCAAACTTCCTTCTCCTTTGCTTCTGATTAAATAGTACTATTAGTCAACCAAAATGACTGTTTAGTTTGAATTTGGACACTAAGTTACTTAACACGTGATTCAGTTGATTGCTCTTCTCCGGCGTGGACGTATGTCTTATTAAATTAATCGAACCATTTATTTTCTGTTATTGTCATTAATTAAAGGCTTATCTTATTATTTTCATAAAATCTCAGCACCGTTCATAACAGACGATTAGTACTTTTCTCTTTAGGGGTGGCGGAGCACGTTAATTCATTTTCGTGCGTTGAAATGGAGAAGTTTATAGGGGAACTAATTAACTTATAGAATCTGACTAGATGAATCTCACCTAGGACTGAGTTTCCTAAGATATCTTCATACCCGGTATTTATCAAAACCAAGTTTGTATAAAGAGACAAATCATATATTGCTTAATTAGGTTTGTGTAAAACCAGGCGTAATAAGTTGTTTCCGTCAATCTAGATATTGACTCGAATTAGTAGTAATACACATAATTTTATTAACTTCTAAGGATCTTTTCCTTGTGGTATTGAAACAATTAATCCCAACATAAATCCGCAAAAGATTGGCCGCATAAGGAAAAAAAGTTATTGTCATGATTTAGTTGACGATATTAAATATAACATATGTGTACTAATGTGAGAATCTATAAATTATTTTATGCGATATGAAATGTGAAATAAGATTACGTCTACTAACTATGCGGGATTACATTATTTAAAGATAAAAATATTCTATTAAAATTAGTAATTATAATTGTATAACTATATTCTTAATGATTACGATATAATAATTTTTGTCATTATTAATCGCCTTATAAAAAATCTTTGCAGTATAATATTAATTCTCGAAACGTACTGATCATTATATAACATATGTGAAAACGTAAAAGAGAATGAGATAACCTCTAGGCTCTAGCTAAGCTATAATTAAGCGTTAATTAAAGGCAACGTATGGTTGGATATAATTAAGGATTTGATCATGAAAACAATCATTAGTTCTCGAATCAAATCCAACAATTAGCAGCAGAGAATACAAAACCCTACCCCAATAGATAGCACTTTGTTTTAATCGCATATTTCTGAAATCCTAGGGTTGGATGACGCCAAATGACTTAATTTAAGTGGAATCTGCCTCCAATCTCAAACTGAAATGTAAAGAGATAATCAGTACGAGTTGTTTCTTAATTCTTATTCCACATTTTGTATGAATTTTCCAGTATCAATTAAGCGCAAATATAAAATAAGACAATTTGAAAAAAAAAAAAAAAAAAAAAAAACTGTCTTT
Organism: Lycium ferocissimum; assembly: GCF_029784015.1. Taxonomy (NCBI): domain Eukaryota; kingdom Viridiplantae; phylum Streptophyta; class Magnoliopsida; order Solanales; family Solanaceae; genus Lycium; species Lycium ferocissimum. Next base: position 20,931,294 of record NC_081348.1, read on the forward strand.
TAAAGCCTTCTGAGACAATTTTCCTTTTACTGATATATAAGGAAATTAAAGATCCGATTTGAGCGATGCTGATCTCCTAATAAAGTTGAAGATAAAGAATTAATCAAGCAGAAAGTGCATGGATGCTTAATCAGTGAGGTACTGTCCAAATATTGTAGCTGGATTAGCTTTTAGCATTCATACCACTTGGTAAACCACAATGCATGCAGATTCAGTGATAATCATCCAACAACTTGCGAATGTATTTTATAATTTGACCCATTATATAATATTCTGGGTAATGACTAGTGTGGATGCGAAGACCATACAATCAGTTAGAGGCACGAGATTTTCAATCATCCGAACCTCTAATTATCAAAAAATTATACTGTATAAATAAAATTAAACTAGTTTTTATATACTATAGTAGTAGATATTAATTCCCATTGACTCCTTCGCGTATTTATTTCATTATAATTTGAATCCCCTTAATAAAAAGTTCGTGGCTCGGCCACTATATATAATCATATATGGATGGAGGTATATATGGAAATCAAAGGTTCCCCAAAGCGGAAAGATTTTGGTTTCCAGAATCATCCAAAATCTAAGTGGCTGGTAAGAGTAGGACCCAAAATGCTGCTTTTGTAGAGAACTCCTACTTGTTGCGCTATTTTAGTTAAATCATAATTTAGTGGCAAATGTAGCTCCATCCAATTACAACTTGCGCAAACGCAGAGAACCAACAAAAGATTTTGATTAAATAGTTGAACTAAAAAAGCATAAAGAAAAGAAAAAAAAAAGGACCTCGGAAGTGAATCTGCATATATTCTTCAAACATATCATCCAATTCAAAGCTAAATATAATTTTAACTAATTAAGCACCTAAAAAAAGGGTCAAGGAGGGAATTCCAAGACTACGTTTCGAATCCTATATGGTGGTTTAATTCGATTGACTAATAGTGAAGTGGGTTAGGCAACAAAAACAGCTTGCGCACTCAAAGAAGGAAAAGTTTGTTATTTGCAATCATGCACTACTCATACTTTGCAAGATTAAGGTAATCTTAATCCGTGTTTAAGGTTCTTTTGACCCCATGTGGTTGCGCTCTTTTTTTTTTTTTTTTTTTTTTTTTTTTAATTTTTTATAATGAATAGTAGTATACACCAACTTTAGAGGCTGATGATAGATATCAAAAGTCCATGTACACCTCCTCATTTGCTTTTGATCCCAAAGCAACAACATAATAGGTTTACGCGGTTCACCCTTCGTATTATCATATATACACATGGAACAAATATAACTTCGCTAGCACGTTCTAGAATAATTAGTGTTACTTGTGGTTTTAGTTTTGTTCTCTCTGTTAGGCATTACCTTAAATAAATTGTATAGGTGGAACTTAGGAGTTTGATTTGGAGACGTTGGACATAGCTTATAATTACTCATATGAAGTTTCTTCCTCTATCTTTATCAAAAATTAAAAAACTTCTCATAGTGCTTGGTTGGAAGGCTATTTTGTAAAGTTGTGATTGAATTTAAATGTAATCATATGGTAGCGTGACTTATTTGTTTGGCCAAATATATTTAATCAGCACGAAATTAGGTGTAATTGAGGAGAAATGTTACTCTCTCTAGTTTTCAAAGGGGAAATGAGAATTGGTGGAAATTACATCGCGTATAATGAATTTTTATATTCTTTCTTAAGGAAGATTCTTTCACTTCAATTTCTTTCCTTTTCTCAAGTTTCTATTTTGAATGTGAAGCCAAATATGTGTTCCATCACAGGTGTTAGTACACTTCCTTATATTTTCCTTTTTTTTTTTAAATTCTTTTTCTTATTGGATATACAATTTTAGTGCTAGTACTTGCATATAAGTACACTAGTACTAGTAGTAATACTTTGTAAGTTGATGTTTTGATGATGGTAATGACTTGCTAGGCCAAACCCATCGACAGACACCTGTGGTCGTCCACTTCTTTCACTTGAGCACCTAAAGTCACCCTTGTTCCATTTAGACACTTGGAGTGGTCATTCCTATTCACTTAGACACTTTTTGCACCGTTATCGAGCAAACCAACACCCAAGGGGCGCCACCTCATTGCACATCCAACCAAAATTAAAAGCCCTAATTTTTAATGGTCAAAACTCCACGAATTTACAAATTAGTGAATTTATAATTAAAATGAGTTGGCACAATTTAATTGAGTTGACACAATTTAAATGAGCTGACACAATTTAATTGGCCACTTAATCCACATAGGAGATGACTGGTGTTAGTTTTGCTTCGATAACGGTGCAAAAAGTATCTAAGTGGAATAGGAATGGCCCACCTGAAGTGTCTAAATGGAACAAGGACTTAGGTCTTTCCCGAGTGAAAGAGTGAGCGACGCAGTGTTTGTCGATGGGTTTGGCCTTTTATTATCTTAAGTATATTGTAAATGTAATATGCGGAAGTGACCAATAAAGCAAGAAAGAGTTACATGAATAAATACTGTAAAGAAGATTATTAAGATTTAAAAATTGTACGAAATAACCATCTGAAAAAGGAAGGACCACTAATTGCAAACAATCATACACTTAATTAGGGCCTTTCTGGTCTGGTGTGCAGTACAAGTACTACAATATCTGCACAAAATCTTATACTCCTATTAAGTAGATAGTACTAATTAATATTTGGTGCAAGTTTAAGTAGCTATTCATGAACAGTCTCCAGGAAATTCCCCCCGAAATATGAAAGTATATATATATACTATAGAAGCTATGAAATGACGTGGATGCTATTTAAATTCCTTGCTTGTAAACAAACCATTTTAATAGTTAGTCATGATGATTAAATCACAGTATTTTATTTGAATAAAGGAAGAATCATATCTATGATAAACACCTCTAAGATTTGCAACCGAATTCATTGGATTAACCAGGAGATTTTGTTGATGACACTGTCACATATATATATGCCCTTCTGGCGGGAGTCAAATATTATTTTTTCCTGCTTTACCTTTTAATACTCCATGATTTTCATAATTTTGCTTTTAAATTATTTATAACCCAACAAGTCCATATCTCAGGCCGTCGACTCCTTTAGCTATCACTTATTTTAATGTTTAATTCATAATAATGAGTAAGCGCTAATGGGGCTTGTAGTGCTAAATTTTACTCTTCTTAGTGGATATCATTTTCTTGATTTAGCAATTCATGTTTCCCAGCATCAGGGGACATAAATGTCGTGTACACATTTGGGTTTTCAGAATTAAATTGAGGATTTCTCTTCTGGCACACTGGCGATAATTGATCAACACAAGTCAACTCTTTACAAGTTAGACATCTCCATAAGTATATACATATATATATATATTCCGTGCATAAATTCTTTTTACCCGATCTCACAATCTATTTAAATGTTAGTTATCATATCTATCAAATTATTCATTAATTTTTTATACTAAAGTTTATATATAATTACATTAATTATAAGCAATCTAAAGGTGTAAGTGTTGACCAGAGCTGAAATTGAATTTTGATGATGAACAAATAGTAATTGAACTAATCAGGTCCCTTGAAATTCTAAAGATATTGGTTGTGCTAATGAAATATGATCATAGGTGTACAAAAAAATATCAAAAAAATTAGACCAGATATCGAGAGAATCAGTTCCTCATAAGACTGTTTGATTACAGGCTGAAAATTGATTCCTTATGCAAGGTGGATTCCAGAAGATCTTATTTCATGGGCTGAAAACAGAATATTAATTAAGAGAATTCATGATCAACAAGAACACATTAATTATGTAATACCTGCATAAATAAGAACAAAACATGCGAAGTAGTATATTAAGGAAATACTCAAAATCCATTTAGAATTTGTTTTCCTCAGGAGGCAATCAAATCATTCTAGGGTTATGAGTTAGAACTGGACAAGGACTCGATTGACAATATTGAAGACTTACACTATTGTACACAGATATATCGAGATTTAGTCTCAAGAAATAATTATTGGTGAGTCAAAGCTTCTGAACTGAAAAACCTGATTGGATAAGTTTTTGTCTAGTTCTTAGTTATTGAGTCTATGATTCTTTGTTCTCGAGTTGTACCCTACTTTGCTATTAAGTAATTTGGTTTAGGTAGACTATTTTATTGAAGTTGCAGTGCTTTCTATATTAGAGTTTATAGTATTTGAAAGTAGTTGTTGTATTTGAGTATTGTGGGAGATAAGGTACTAGAGTTTAGTTCCTTATGTTATCGAGTTGTAACTTTAAATTTCTCTAGGAAGCTGTAGAGTTTTGAGTCAAATCCTACATGTTGTATATCGTGATTTTTACTTCTTTGAGCAAGAAGGGTTTTTTCATGTCAAATCATTGTGTTTTATGTTTATTGTTTCTAGTGTACTTGTATTTGTAGTTTTTGTTGAAGACCTTGATTCTTTAATAAATCGAAAAATCGAACATACAAAATCCACCCCCTCTTGTATATTAAGTTATCTTTAATATAACAATACGTAAATTTTATATTATTAGTATATAAAATTTAAACTCAAAGTTCTTTTAATGAAAATTTATTACATTAACTTTTCTATTGGCACAAGAGAAGCGGTAAGCGCGAGAAAGGCCTCAAGCTCACATACTCCCTAATCTTAGCTTGTAGACAAATATCAACCTTAGTCTAGTGATGATATCGTAATTACTCATTTACTCCCTACTTGAGAGGATATTAAATCTCTTTGGTTTCTTAACCAGGAAATAATGTGTTCCATTTTTTTTTTTTTTAACTTTAGTCATTCGTCTGAAAAAGGGTAGGTCCCATTAGTTCAGCTTCCCTGTGACGCTGCCAATATCAATGGACAGGGCTTTTCAATCTATGACGGGAATCAACACCGTTCGCCAAATCCTAACATATGTAGGCCTGAAGTAACGTTTGCTTTACGGGGTGGGCCCCTTTTGTGCTCGCAGTCATATAACTTCCCAACTATACTTCCATGAATCCACCATATACATCGCCGTTAAATGTCTAATAACACATGTTTGTCTCAACGTTAGCAGAAAATTCATTTAGCACCACACAATAAGGTAAATCTAAACAAGTTAGTATATACTCTACTAGAATATGATCCGTTAGTGTGAGAATTGAGATGTTGCCTTTTACGGGATTATATAATAGAGACTTGTACTAAATAAAAACAGATTCATAGTGTAAGGTGCTACGGCTAAACGTAACCTCACCGTAATTTCTTTGCCTTGAACATCCTAGTTCATAAAATTAAATTAGGACACCAATTTCCGAGGCATCTGAGGATAACTATCATTGCTAGTAGGCACCAGGCCAGGACATTTATACACACACAAGCATATGGTGGAAGTAAATGCAATGAAATAATGAAGGACAACACTGAGAAAAGAGTGAAGGAGTGCTATCAAAGGTTGCTCTACTAACGTAACGCGTGTAAAAATAAGTAGTCATAACCGCCAGAAGCTTGGGAAAACGGGGGAGAAGGAGTTGTCACCATCTTGTCGGATAAGGGTAAAGTTGGAAAAGTTTGCATGTTTAAACTGGAACGTGGCATTGCAACACCGATGGCTCAGGGGAGAGTAAGGAGGAGAGGTTATTTTGTACATATTCGGCCCACCAACACCAAGCAAACACTAGCACCAGTACACAACATTGATAATACCTGTGCTGTGTGCCTCGATCGGAGCTCCAGCTTGATATCTTATATAGATATATATATATATGGGCAGTGTCTGCGAGCCAGCCACTAAATGCACGACTGCAAACATCTGTTTACCTGCATGTATATGACGAAATGAGCCTCGCTTTGGCTGGGGGTTTCATGTTCATGTGCTTTCGTGATATAATGCCCCGACAACTTCACCCCACAATAAACACCCACACATCCTTTGGAGTTTGGTCTTTCTTGTCTTCTCATACTTTACTGCTCGTCTGCTCCAAGTTGATTATCCCACCAGATGCTGCTGCCCACCGTTTCACGCGCTCTCTTCCTTCCTCCTCCTGATTATAAACACTACAATTATTGTATGTACTGTGGAGTACGTACTGAATTTTACTAGCCCTATCTATATGTTCCATTTCTTAAACATTGACCAAATTACTGAAAAATAGCAAGTGATTGGGCTAGACGATATTTTTCGAGTATTATTCTTGTGTCTGGACCATTTCAATTTTTTTAAAACTAACTGTGCATCCAATTAAACACCGCCTATTAAATTCTGATAGAAGGAATAGTAATTTTACTTTATTTTAGTTTTAGAAAACAACAACATTGTTAATAGGTTAATTTGATAATTAAAAAAAAAAAAAAAAACTCAACATCAAAATAACATACTCCCTCAGTTTTAATTTATGCGAACCCATTTGACTTGACGGCTTTACGTTTAAGAAAGAGGAAAGATCTTTTTTTTAGCTCAAAATGTTTCAAAAATAAATTTCAATATTTGTGTGGGCGTAATCATTCATAAAGTGAATTTGTTTTCAAATTAGGAAAGAGGTCATTTATTTTGGCACGGACTAAAAAGGAAATAGGTTCACATAAATTGAAACAGAGGGAGTATTTATTAAGATTAAAAAGTGAAACACACAATCGGACTGAAAATATAATCACATTATAATTGCTTTGCGGATTCGTCACACAATTGTGAATGGTATATCCCGCAAATATGCTAGCACGTCTATCAGTATGCTTTCGGATTGAATTTTTTCTTTATGCTTCAGCCCAAGCTATTTTATTTCTTTAAATAACTGATCTCTAGCTACTTCCATTGTTGTATGCCGTTATAACAAACATACCAAGTCCGACGAAGTTGCTTCGAAAATTAACAAATATTAGATAATCATTTATCTGAAGTTTGCAACAATTAAATAGACAGAACCGATTAGTTATACCGTGGTTGCTATACTAATCAACTGGATCTGTGTAACTGCACTTGTTGATATGCAGTGTGATGCGCTCCAACAAATCCAAATCACACAATTAAGTAGCTTCAACCCTAATAATAACCAAATGATGGAATTGGAATTGAAAATTAGTCAATCAAAAGCTCGTGGAATAGACTAATTTGGTACTAACAAATTAAGCTCCCAATCATTTGATTAAGATTAAGAGGCCGCACAAATCAGAAATACTTTCGTTAAATATCCAAGAAAGTAACACAGAAATTAGATTTAAAAAATTGGAGGGGTTTATGGATCACTGCATAGTGCAGACACAGGGTGACCTCATGAGGAGATTGACCCATATACATAATTATTCCCAAGTCCCCCAATAACTGTTAACTTTATTAACCCCTGTTTGGATGGTGGTTTCCCGTACCATCACTATTTAATTAATCCTGTTTAGAAGGGTAGCACGCAATCTACTGTTATTGGAGCGTGCCTCACGCGCCTTCGTGTCTTGCTCTTTTTACTTACGTCATGCAATCGTATGTCAATCCAACCGTGTCAACATACAGCTTTTTAAAACTAATTCGGATAATTGTTTCTGTTTAGTTTTAATAATCGCACGTCAACAGAAAATTAAACTATTATGCGCTAATATGTACTACAGAAAACTATTATGCGCTAAAATGTACTGCAGAGTAAAATTAGTACTTCCCGTTTCAATTGAAGTGACATAATTTTTTATTTTTTATTTAATAAGATGATTTATAATACCATAAATATTACATAGTAATTTATTTAAAACTACAAAATTCGAAAGTGATTTTTTTGTTTCTTAGATTTAGTAATCAGCCAAACAGCGTAAATCGTAACGAGGGAGTAATCGAATGGTTCGTGTAATACGTCCTAATTATTCTGAGTAAATTCCCTAAAAGGTCACCCATGTATTGAGAATTGCCTACAAATATCACTTTTGTTTCATTTAGGACTAGAATATCACTCAGCTATCACTATTTTCCTCAAAACATACTCTAACTATCACTATTTTCCTCAAAATATACTAACACACAAAACTCTCCTTCTCTCCTAGTTAAAATGCCATGTCCCTTAAAATTTTATTTTTTAATAATAAATTTATTTATCTAATCAAATCCATTGAGCTTAACCCAATCCATGGTAATTTAATTCAAATCCATTTAACTCCTAGTTTTCTTGTTTTAGTCTGTATACTTTATTTTCAGTTAGTTTATTCATATTAGTAACTAATTAGCACAAATGAAAGTAAGTTATGATCGAGTATTTCCTTCTTTAGAAGGAAATATGATGCAATTCAAAGGATTTGCTTAAGTAAAAACATGGTATGCTTACATATGAAATTTCTTTTTTTCATGTTTTACTATTTTACGTTTTTATAAATTTGCACTAATTGGTTAGTGGCTACTAATTACTTCCTTTTAACTAATCTGTCCCCAATAAGAAAAGAAAAAAAGGTCAAGAAGAATAACACCAACAATTATGATGAGATACATAGGATCCCTCCATCGTTAACCAGAAATCTTGAGTTCAAATCAAGAAAATGAAAAAAAAAAAATTGGTAGGAAGAATTTTTCCCTTTAATGGTTATTATATGGTGCACCCGGATTAGTCGGGGGCTCAATTTGGATATTGGACATTGATATGCTAATTATCTAACATTTCCTTTTTTTTTTTTTTTTTTTTTTGGTTGTAACTTGAGTTAAATTTGATATCCCTAGTTATATAGCTGAGGTAGTCCAAAATTTCTACCCCTCAATATCAACAGCAGATTATGCATTTCTTGTTTTGTTAATTCACTCCTAGTAATTTGAGCTAAAATGAGCTGGTGAATCACGCCCTTCTATTGTCACAATTTTACCCATGGTAATTTGAATCGAAATTTTCTAATCAGGTTAAATGGGTATAAGATATGAGTTGATTGGTTAAATAGGTTTGTATTGAGTTGAGTTAAATAGATTTGATAAGTTAAACAAATTTATTATTTAAAAATAGAATTTATGTGACATGGCATGCCAACTAGGAGAGGATGAGGGTTTTGTGTGTTGAGTTTATTTTGTGAAAAATAGGTGATATTCTAGTCCTAAACAAAATAAAAATTATATTTATAGGTAATTTTTAAAACTTGGGTGACCTTTTAAGGAATTTACTCAGTTATGCCCTAGCATGTACCATTTCTCCCCTATATAAAGAAGCTAAAGTCTCTTCTTAAATGCCCCAGAACCAAATACAAACACCTTTCTCACTCTTGCTCTGTATCGCTCTCTTCTAGCTCTTGCAGTACTATACTCTGCCCATCATATAAAAATTTTCCTCCCAAGAACACACTGCAAATAAATAGAGAGAAAAATGAGAACGGACATAGAAAGCCTTTGGGTTTTTGCATTAGCTTCAAAATGCAAATCTTTCACCTCCATAAACTCCATATGCTTTGTTCTCTTTATTCTTCTACTCTGGCTAGTCATGAACATCATTTACTGGTCTCACCCTGGTGGCCCTGCTTGGGGAAAATATAAATGGAGGAAAAATCCTAGTTCAACTCCATCTCATAATAATAATAATAATAATAATAACAGTATTATACCAGGCCCTAGGGGATTTCCTCTTATAGGGAGTATGAACCTCATGGCTGGTCTAGCACACCGCAAAATAGCAGCGATGGCTCAATCTTGCCAAGCCAAGCGTCTCATGTCCTTGAGCCTAGGCGAAACACGAGTTATCTTTACGTGTAATCCAGACATAGCCAAAGAGATATTGAACAGTTCAGTTTTCGCTGATCGTCCCGTAAAAGAATCAGCTTACAGCCTAATGTTCAACAGAGCAATAGGTTTTGCTCCTTATGGGGTTTACTGGCGAACCCTTAGAAAAATTGCAGCTACACACTTATTCTGTCCCAAACAAATAAAATCCTCAGAAACCCAACGTGCCCAAATTGCCAAACAAATGATCAAAATGTTCCAATTAGGTGAACGGGACGTAATCCGAGTTAGGGATGTTCTGAAATTGGCTTCTTTAAACAACATGATGTGCTCTGTTTTTGGTCGTAAGTATATTCTTGATTCTTGTAACGCAGAAACAGATGAACTTGGGAAGTTGGTAGATGAAGGTTATGAGCTTTTGGGTATGCTTAATTGGGCTGATCACTTACCTTGGTTAGCTGAATTTGATCCACAAAAAATAAGGCTTAGGTGCTCTAGGTTGGTACCTAAAGTGAACAGGTTTGTTAGCAGGATCATCAACGAACATAGGGCTCAATCGGGTAGTGATGTTAACGGTGACTTTGTGCATGTGTTGCTCTCTCTTCAAGGTTCTGAAATATTATCAGACTCGGATATGATCGCCGTACTCTGGGTAAGCATTATGTTATAGCACAAAAATCATACAACCAAAACTAATTAGTTCAATTCTCCCTATGCATTTAGTTCTTTTCAAGCATCACTACAAAAAAATAGCTACTATTAGCTATGAAATCTATAGTTGATCTATCGCCGAATAGTGTGTAGCTAACAGAAAATAAAATTAGCAGGATTTCTTCTATTTAACGACAGAAGTTGTCTGTGGCTGATTCTTGTTATTTAGTGATATGTTAGCATAAAAGATATACTTGGATAGTTGGATTTACGTGTTATGCCCCAATGGTTTAAAAACCTTTTTCACAACCATGTTTACCATTTTGATGGAGTAGTTTACTAATTCAAACTATTTTATATATACTGACTGTGTGAACTTTTCGTTTTCTCGTAAATTTCTTTCTTTTTAACAGTTTTTAAAAATTCGATCATGCCATCCCCGCTTGTGGTAGAATATATTCAGGGTCAGTTTTTAGATTGCACAATGGCACTTGTTCTGAAAGCAACTACTTTTATATTTCCCTCCTTTCTTACGTGGAACTAGTCTCGCCTTTTCTTTTTCATTTAACTCCTTTTATTAATAATAGAAACAAATAGGATGGCGAATAAAATGGTAGCTTTATAAAGAATAAAAATAAGCTGTAGAAACTTTTCATCATTGCATTTGAGATCATTATCTTATCGTACTTGCACATACACGCGGGCATAAAATCAAATAGCACCAAAAATGCACTGACTTTTTTTTAATTCATAACGCACGTTTTAAAGATAAGAATTGACAATTGGAAATGAAAACTTGACGTAACCCTTTTTGTACTATGGTATTTGCAGGAAATGATATTTAGGGGGACTGATACTGTAGCAGTATTAATAGAGTGGATACTAGCAAGGATGGTGATTCATCCTCGAGTTCAGTCAAAGGTTCAAACGGAGGTAGATCAGATCGTGGGAGGATCACGAGCCGTGACAGAGTTCGATGCATCGAAGATGACATATCTACCTGCGGTAATAAAGGAAGTACTGAGGTTACATCCTCCAGGCCCACTACTCTCTTGGGCTCGTCTTGCAATAACCGATACAAAGGTGGATGGGTATCACGTGCCGGGTGGGACCACTGCCATGGTCAACATGTGGGCCATCACTAGAGATCCAGATGTTTGGGTGGATCCACTTGAATTCAAGCCCGAAAGGTTCATCAATGGTACAGAGTCTCTAGACTTCTCAGTTTTGGGATCTGATCTCAGGCTTGCACCATTTGGGTCAGGTAGAAGAACCTGTCCAGGCAAAAACTTGGGCTTGACTACAGTCACGTTTTGGGTCGCCTCGCTTTTACAAAAATTCCGTTTTGAGCACATTGATAATAACGGCCCTGTTGACTTATCTGAGGTACTGAGGCTCTCTTGTGAAATGGTCAACCCACTCAGTGTTAGGGTGAGACCAAGACATGTTCTTCACCAAACACCGATACCCAATAATTGCAATTAAAAACCTGAATATGAAAAAGAAAAAGGCAACACTGCAAGATAGGAGGCTTTTTTTTTTTTTTTTTAAACTTCTTTTTTCATTTCTCTGAAACCCCACCTCTATAAATGTCTAATGTTTTGTTTTATATTTGTATTTGATATTTAGAAAGTTCGATTGACTATGGATGTACAAAATGATATGTTTGAGTTAAATATAAGTTTCACATAAGATATACTCCAATATCTTATCTACATTTCATGTTCACACTTCAAATTATTGATTAATCATCAGAGATGGCTTAGAACTAATAACTCATTATGATAATGGATCTTTCATTTTACTACTTTGTTTGAGAGTTACTAGTATTTTCAAATTTATTCCCATTTTACTAAATACTATTGAAGCAAATGACAATTATATTATTGAAAAAAAAATACCTTTTTTGTATGGATCAAATGAAAATGGAACTCATGTAATTGAGAAAGATTTCCTTTAGCAGAAAAGATATCTTGTCGTGAAAGAGGAATTAAATGGAACGAAATTGATTGATGGTAGAGTCATGAAAATGCTTGTTTCTTCCATATTTTGAATCTTAGCTCCATGAAACATAGAAGAAGTGAAATGTTAAATCAAAACATTAATATGTAATTACTCAAGTCTCTAGTATATATTTATAATCTTAACAAAAATATCATCGGTCGTACTATAGCTTATATGTTAAACTTCGAGTGTTGTCCGATGCTTATTGAAGTCAGATGTCTATTTAGGCAAAATAATCTTTTCCCTAACAAATATATTCATGCCAGCTACAGTGCTAATACGAAATGACATAGATTATTATTGTATACCACCATTACAAGAAGCAGCATGACAAGCACTCCAAGTTTTATCTTTAATTGTTAATGAGAATCTACGTTATATATTGTAGAAGAATATGATCATTTTACACTACAACATTTGTTGTACAATATAAGAACTTATAAAATATAGCCCTCTGTCCTTTATATGTCGTCCTTGTTTGGAATAATACAATAATTGGTGGATTTGAAATGTGCATTATTTAGTATGCGTTGAATAAATATGTGGAGCCATCTGTGTTTTTTTTTTTTTTTTTTTTTTTGGGTTTCCCACTCCAATATCCACTTCGGGGTTTCAATTTTGAGGAAAATATTCTTTATCAAAAACAATTCTATTTCTAGTTAGGTTTCAAATTCGAGATCTCAAATAATTTTTATATCATTTAGTGATCCCAGTCTGAGAATGAAACATTTTCTATCAAAGGCGCATCCTTTACCAAGATTCATAATCGAGACCTTGAGTTAAGAAGGCAAGAAATCTCCGATTAAGAAGGAAAAGGTACTTACCGCTCCGTGATATATTTTGGTGGTAATGGAGTCATTTGTTTTGTGTATTTGAGGGAAATTGATTGTACATATAGGGTGTGTTCGGTATGGATGAAAATGTTTTCCAAGGAAAATGTTTTCTCATGTTCGTTTGAGTAGTGGAAAATAAGTGAATTTTTTACTTATTTTCTCATGTTCGTTTGGTTGATAGAAAACGTTTTTCGGAAAATACTCATCCAAGCCTCACCAACTCCAACCCAACCCCATACGCCCCACCCCCACACCACCCACACCCCACTCCCACGCACCTACCTACGCCCCTGCCCCCCCTTCCAAAAAAATTTCTTTGATTTTTTTTTTGTTTTTTCAGACCCCACCCCCAACCCTCACCAACTCCAACCCAACTCCATACCCCCGCACCCACACCCCACTCCCACCCACCCACCCACCCCTATGCCCCCACCCCACCCCCTTCCCTACACCCCCACCCCCCTCTATTTTTTATTTATTTTTATTTTTTACACCCCCACCCCCAACCACTCCCGTAACCCATACACCACCCCTTCCCCCGCACCCTACCCCCCACCCACCCTCCCCCTACAACATTTTTTTTGAAGTTTTTAATTTTTTTCTGAATTTTCTACACGACCACATCCCCATCACCCCACCCCCTTGCGTGGAACCCATACCACACCAACACCCCCCCCCCCAGCCCCAACAATGTTTTTTGAAGTTTTTTATTGTCTTTTGCGGGTTTCTACACCCCCAGACGCCCCCTACCCAAAAAAAAAAAATCTTTTCACCACCCATCCCCACGCCCCCCGCCCCCCCAATACACCATGACCCCCTCCAAAAGTTTTAATTTTTAACCACGCAAAGTTTTAATTTTTTTTAATTGTGAACTTTTTTCAATTCTTTTTTTTGAGGGGGGGTGGGTGCAAAACCAAACAAATGTCAAAACTTTTTTTTCAAAAAATTTTTTTGGGGGGGGGGGGGGGGGGGGAGAAAGGGTGCGGGGGTGGGGTGAGGATTGGGGTGCAAAAAAACAAAAAAAAAATGTCAAAACTTTTTTTTTCAAAAATATTAATTTTTTTTGCGGGGGGGGTGGGGAGGGGGGGCTTAGTAGGTGTAGGGTGTTCAAGGTGGGGTCGGGGTGCAAAAAAAAAGTCAAAACCTTTTTTTTCAAAAAAATTAATTTTTTTGTCTTGGGGAGGGGTGGGTGGTGCGGCGTGGGGTAGGGTGCTGGGTGGGGTGGGGGTGCAAAAAAAAAGTCAAAACCTTTTTTTTCAAAAAAAAAATTTTTTTTGTGTGGGGGGGGGGGGGGGGGGGTGGGGGGTGGGGTGCGAGTGGGGGTAGGGTCTTTGGGTGGGGTGGGGGAGCAAAAAAAAAAATTTTTTTTTGTTTTTTTGTGGGAGGGGGTGCGTGGGTGCGGGGGGTGGCGTAGGGTCTTTGCGTGGGGTGGGGTGCAAAAAAAAAAAGTCAAAACCTTTTTTTTCAAAAAAATTAATTTTTTTGTGGGGGAGGGGTGGGGGTGGGGGTGCGGCGTGGGGTAGGGTCTTTGCGTGGGGTGGGGTGCAAAGAAAAAGTCAAAACATTTTTTTTTTCAAATTTTTTTTTTTTTATGGGGGTGCGGGCGTGGGGTAGGGTGCAAAAAAAAAGTCAAAACCTTTTTTTTCAAAACAAATAATTTTTTTGTGGGGGGTGGGGCGTGGTGGGTGAGGAGTGGGGTAGGGTGCTGGGTGGGGGTGCAAAAAACCAAAAATAATGTCAAAACTTTTTTTGCAAAAAAAATTTATTTTTGGGCGGGGGAGGGAGGGGCAGGGATGGGGTGGTACGTTGGGGTGGGGTGGTTGGGGTTGGGTTGGGTGGTTGGTTGAATGAACTCGCGAACTTGTTTCCTACTTTTATTAGGGAAGTCATTTTCCTAATTTTGAGAAAATGTTTTTAAAATATTTTTCAAAATTTTTGATCAAACGAACGTGATAAAATTGAAAAATATTTTCCTCTGTACCGAACACACCCATATTGTGCATTATCCCATGGGCCTTTTATTGATGATCCAAGTGACGGACCATGATGATCCTATTACCCAATCAATTTCCCCGAGCCACGTATTATTTCATTTTTGAAACAATTTCTTTTCGTCTCAATGTTAACACATTAATACTTGCAAACGTATGTGTGAAACTTTAAGTTTGTATTATTTTAAGTTTTGATGTATTATTTTAAATTTTGAACATTTTCTTATAGGCAATAAATTTTAAATCACTAACAAAACTAAATAAGTAGCATAATGTGCTTATTAGAGTGTTCTTATTTGAATAACAGTAGAGCAAAACAGTCAGCTTCACATCATAGAAACTAATAATGTAATAAAAATATTCAACTACAATAACCAATGTCAAAATTACCTTAAACATAGAGAACCAAAATAAAATATTCAATTTGGCCTATCGATTTTACTTATTTCCTCAAAACATGCTTTAATTTGTTTTTTAAAAAAATTATTTTGTTTAAAAAATTTTTTCAAAAAATATTTTTATTTTTAAAAAAATATTTTTTTTAATTTATTTTTATTTTTTAAAAAAAATTAATATTTTTTTTTGCACCCAACATACTACCTGAAATGTGTATATCTCGCTCAAGACTTAAAAGTTTGTCAAAATTTAGTGTATAAAAAATGTATTTAAATGTGTATATCATTCAAGGCTTAAAAAATCAAAATTGTGTGTATAGAAAACAATATGAAATTTGTATCTTGCTCATGTCATTTTTTTCAATTTAAAATTACAACTACAACAACATTGTAACAATTTTCATACAATATTCAAGGCTTAAAGTTTTCGCTCAAAATTTTGTATATGAAAATTATATCTACACATAAACTTTTCATACAACTTTCATACATAGAAATATGAGGTAATTTTTTAAGCCGTTGAAAAAAAAAAAATTAATATTTAAAAAATATATATAAAAATTATTTTTTAAAAATAAGATTTTTTAAAAAAATAAATATTTTTTATAAAAAATATATTTTTCGGAAGGTTTTGTAATATATCGTATTTTTGTAAATAAGGACTAATATTTCTCCTAAAATATATATGTTGAAGAAAATATTCAATTTGGCCTATCGATTTTACTTATTTCCTCCGTTTTAATTTGTTTGTCTTATTTTGTTTAAAATTTTTTCTCACATTCACATACATAAAATCTAAGGCCACAAGAGTCAAATAGCATTTTGATACATTGTACACATTTTTAATTTAAAATTACAGGATTCAAAAGTTTTCTTTATTTTCTTGGCCTTAAGTTTTCTTAAGAAATTTTGGTACACGCATACAAAAATCTCCAGATTTGCTTCATCTTCTTCAAGCAATTGTCAATAGGCTGAACTTGCTCTATCTTCTCCTTTGAGGTTAATTGTCATGTTTTGGAGTTAGTACATCATCAAGCTTCTCAACATAATTAGACTTCGCTGTCATATTTTGACATTATAAGAAATGAATAAGAAATGAATCTAACAATCTGGCTATGTACTAGTTTATTATGATTGGAATCTTGTGTGATGTTCGAAATAAAAATGGGAATCTTGGGGAGATGTGTGTAGAGTTTGACAAAGCAAGCATTAAATTATAACTGCGATAACAAAGAAAAATATATTGAAAGAGATGTAAAAACTTAAAGTGATTCAGCCAATTATAGCTAATCTTCAAGAAAAAGAAAACCCAAATACGGTAACCATAATTGAGAGTTGAGACCACCAATTAACAATTTTGGTTATCAATATCTTTTTTGAGTACATTTCTAAAGAAAGCAATATATGAAGAATTAAGTTTAAGCATATGTCACACTTGAATAAAACTATTTGGTTCACATTTGTGGTTTGAATATTATATATGAATATCAAATTATCTCATGATTCTCGAGGCAAAGAATCAAATGACTAAGCAAAGACCAAGGAATCTTAAAGTTGATTAAGGATCGGATTTGTGAACTATTCTACAGTTAACTAAAATTAAAACTTAATGACATCACTGAAAACCTGATCAAGCGTGCAACAAATGACAAATTGTTGTGTCAACTTGGCATATACAAACACAATGACACTGTCAGGAATTAGCTGTTAATGAACTGGTGACGAGTTCAAAAAATGGTTATTTGTTGGTGTTGGTAGATCCTAAGCTAATTAAAATTAAGTTAATTAATGGTTGTTAGTAATGTATAATACAACTAGTCGAACATTTTCGGTTGTATGTACATTGTTTTGTTTATTTGTTTCCCACGAAGATGGACAAGTCCACCACTAGCACAAAAATCATATACTATAGTATGGCTGCTAATGCTCTTTAGCCTGATTGGAAAGATCATTAAGAGACACTAATGTCTTTTTAATGACCATGACTTGGCTGGTTTTAAATGTTTCCATCTGATGTACTACTGGATATTGCCTTTGGAAATTAGGGGTCGTTTGGTTCGAAGACAAGTTACACTGGGATCAGATTAGTAATGTTGGAATTAGCAATCCTGGGATTAGTTATGCTGCCATATTTCTTATCAATAGTTTAGTTTGGTGTATTAAAAATAACATGCATTACATAATTTTAAGTAGTACTGAATAGGTGTGTAAGTGTAAGAAGAGTATTGGTATTGTTAATGTCATGATTTAATGTGTATATGAATAGTACTGAATAGGGAGTATAAGTAATATTAGTATTAATTGTACTAGACTTAAATTTGCAACAAATATTATATTTAAAATTTTATACTAATATTATTCTGCCTAATACACCCTAACAAACGATCCCTTAATGTTGCCATCATTCTTAATTAGATTAATGAGATTATTGTGTAAATGTACGTCAGAGTCAGACTCTATCTTAGACATGTATGTCCCCTAAAAAGCAAAATGAGGAATGCAAGCCCAAAGAACCCAATTGCAGCTTTAGCAATTAGTCTGACCCGGGTAAAAATATTTCCGCACTCATATTTACGACCAAATGTTAATTTATCATGATTAATAATAAATTAAGGTGAAAATATATATGTCTACATACTTTTTGGCCTAAAAAGAGAATATTTCATTAACCAAAATGGGCAATATACACAGTTAGTTCTTCTGAACTCAAGAGCTAATTCTCAAAGGAAGAAAACATTTACATGTATCAAAACTTGAGCTATGCTAAGCTATCAGTATTGTATTACACAATACCTTCTAGCTAGGAAGGGTTTGTATTCAAAACCTCATCATATAGCATCATTAATTATGGTTGAGTATATATGTGAAGACATGTATATTATGGATTCATTGGGTTAATATAAGATACATGTAAGTTTTTATCTCTAAGACGTACGTCACCCTCGTTGCAATGGTACGTACATCGACTAGTCATGAAATTGAAATTGGACCTATACATATCGTTAATTTTGCACCATGAAACATGTTTAGAATAACAATCTTTTATGTCGGATTGTTGTATCCATAAAAGCCAAGAAGAATCAATCATATCGAAACGTATGAAACAATGAATCAAACAGTACTACTGCTGAGTTGTTGTCATATGCTGTATGATCACGATATAATGTCCATATTAACTTTGCTTGTAAAGATCTTTAATTTGGTCCTGTTGGCTTTTTTTTTTTTTTTTTTTTTCATTTTTTCATTTTTTCTGGTGCCTATGAAGCAACCTTAGCCTTTTCTTCGATGAGCTGACAACGACCTTTCACCTATGCAGGGGAAGTTCGGATACAAATTCGGTCGAACTCAGTAACTTTTATTCAAATAGTGTGTTTGTCTTAAGAAAATCATTCCCATATTAAATTAGAACTCAAATATTAACATTTAAAATCCTATTAATATGACGCTTCGAACCATAGTCTACTGTTGCTGGAATGAAACGGAGCTAATGCAAAATCCGTAAAATTAAAATCTCAGGTCTGTTCTGCACCTATGCGAAATGTTACTGCAAATTTAATCAATCGAAGGAGGGGAAGGGTGTTAGGTTATGTACATTATAATGATGGAGACATCCAAAATGAGATCTAGACATAATCAATAAATTAGCGTACGATTTTAATTTTTAATGTTTGGATAAGGAACAAGCTGTAATATCGAATCAGATGCACATATTTATGGTCTCTTTTGTTTGGAGGAATACAATGTTTTAATTACAAGTTTATATAAATTAAACAGACAAATGAAGCTTTAGGCTCCTATAGGGCCAACTCAGTCCTATTAATTAGACCTCTATCGTACCACAATTCAAATTAACTCAAGAGAACAACTTGCTTCGTGATGTGAAAATAAACTAGGACTAGTTTGAGTATCTAGTTGTTGCTTTCTTTATAAAACTTAAAGAGGATCCTATAACTTCTCATTTATTTTATTTGAGAATTTTATTACTAATAGGACTTAGTACGCACCACTTGTCACAAATGCTAAATTTAATGTCAATTCCATTTTTTTTTTCTGTAAGTTTCCCATGTACATTCCACTTGTCTCTAATTAACTTTTAAAAAGTTGTTGAGAGCTCAAAGTAATCAAGAAACATATTTTTAAGGCATGACTGATGACTAAACGAAGTCCAACATCGATATTCATGTTAATTAAGGAAAAGGATATTCCTAGTACCAGACCTTAAATCATGCTTATTTTGGATTACAAAAATTGAACTCTTTATGTTTGGTTGGATTTTCAGTAGTAGTTTATTTTCAATAAGGCAATGGGTAATACAGATTATAGTTTGGGATGTTGGCATATCCTTAGCACTTACTAAAATAAGTTGCTGGACAAATATTTTTCAGTGAATTAATTTATTCTTAGTAACAAAATCTGTCACATTCATTTGATTGTTATACAGTAGTGTATTACAATCAGTGGCTCATCCAACTGTTTTAAAGACATGTGTGATCATATTCATGGTACAAGCACTCCACGACAGAATCGCACCATGTTGATGATACTGTACATGTATTTAATTGTTCTTGTTCTTAAATGCTCTTTCACGGAAATTGCTAGGTCCCTTCTTTATTTCAAGAACCAATATAATGCACTACATGTTCATTGTCTTTTCCTAATCAGAAATATCGATGAGAAAGAAAATATCATCCCAACGACTCAGCACTTTTTTTTTTTTTAATTACATAGCGAAAGGGGAGAGGGAAAGAGGATATATCAATACAGTATTGAGGGGTTTGAATCCTTCACTTTTAACTGTGAAAAGCGGAGAACTTAACGAGAATTTATCAGTGAGCTAGCCCTCAACCTCAAAAAAAACAAGTTCCGTGACAAAATATGCATACCTTTTGAAAATTTGATTTTGGTTTAGTTTTTTTTAAAAAAAAAAAAAAAAAAGTTTTCAAAACTATATCAGCAGAAAACTTGTGTTTTGGATTGACAAAAAATGTGTTTAATTCTTGAGGACAAAAATCAGAAAAAAGATTCTAAAAAGACAGGTTGAGATTTTACCTGATTCTGGGGAAGTGACTTCATTTCAAGTTACTGTTACTTATAACTCGGTGTTTTATCTTTTTCACAAGGGTGATGTTGATAGCACATCTGCCTTGGACGCTTTGGGACTATGAATATTGACGACGTGATGTTTGACTGAAAGTCAGCTATTTGTTGATGTTTTATTAGTCGTCATTGTGGTTCCATTTGACTTAGAAAGTCATTTGAAACTTTATTTTAGCGGGAAAATTGATGTTCGTATTTCACCTAAAACGCTCAACTATTTAAGTGATTTTTTAATTACTTTTTATTGGTTTTATTTAAAGTCAAAATTGTAAGACATAAACAAGTACCCATTTTAATCATTTTATTGATCCACCCGCTTGATCCGACCCACTAAAAATATATTGATCAAGACCTTTTATTCACCCTCATTCCCACTACATATAGTATTAGGTGGTACTAGCAGTATTTTAGTTTTAAATAATTTTGTCATTGATCTTTGTTATTACTTATTAACAAACGAATTTATCTGGTTAAAAAAAAAAAAAATACTAACCTCGATCATAATCGTAGATCAGTTTGTAAAAATTCTGATTATCAAATACATCTATTTATAAGAAATAACAAAGCTCAATGACTTATTAATTATTTAAAAGTAACAACATAACTGGTAAAGAAACTACTAAATTCGATCATAAATGTAGATTAATTTATAAAATCAAATCTCGATAGACTCGTTTTTCGAGATAAATTCGTTTGTTAATAAGAAATAACATAGATAAATGACAGAATTATTTAAAACTAACGACATGACGATTAAATAAAATACTACTACTGCTACCTAATACTATATTTAGTGAGAATGAGGGTAAAATAGATAATATTGGTTATTATATTTTTAGTGGGTCGAATCAATAAAATGGTTAGAATGGGTACTTGTTTATTTTTTATAATTTTGGCTTTAAATAAAAATCAACAAAATATAATTAAAAAATTACTTAAATAGGCCGAGTAACTTTCTGGTTAGAAAATAAAGTTGAGTGACTTTATGAGCGAAACACCAATAGTTGAGTGACTTTCTTTCTGATTAGAAAACAAAGTTGAGTATCTTTCTGAGTAAAATACCAATAGTTGAGTGACATGCACTTTATTAAAAAAGCAAAAGTTGAATGACACTACAGGTAAACAGCATAATTGAGTGGCCATATTAGATATTATCTCCACCTTTTATGGACCATTCTTGATACTCTGTTTTGACTGATGAGACACACTAATTCTCAAGCGTGCAATTATTTTCCTTAACTTTACTATTTTCATATACCACTTTTGAACGTTTCCACTCCCATGGTTGTTGAATCTTCCAAATTCCGTAACCACAATTCTTTTTTGTGATAGCATGAAGTTAGAACACGAACAAAATCTCACATTGACAGTTAATAAGAAAAACAAATTTTATGATTCTACTTTCAATGGTTCATAACTTTTCACTTAGATGACACCTGAATTAAATTTTTATAACTGAATGAACAAAAGCTGTTAACGAAAAATCTCCCTGCCATTCAATATCTCTATGGGGTAAAAACATGAGTCGAGAAAAAGCAGCAGAGTCAACCCCTATATAAAGCTACTCATGAGCTGCCACTCGCTAGCTATCAAAATTACTTCGCTTCCCACCTCGTTTACGTCCATTGACGCCCTAGGTCACTCCTTTCTTTACACTGGGCTATGAAAAGCAACTAGCTAGAAGCTATTCCTTCGGGTCGAAGCACTAAAAGAAAAGGATCGGAAAAGGAGGTAACATAGGAACCACACGACCCCTACTAGTGAAAGGAATGGAGGTGCGCTCCATCCCACCAACAGAAAAGGCCGCGAGAAAAAATCATGTGAATTTAACTTCAACTGGACAATATCGCATCATGTTAACTTAACATAGAAGTATACCTTGACCTGAGTGAACTAGCCAGGAGGTTGTAGTATAAAAAGTCTTACAACAACAACATACCCAGTGTAATCCCACAAGTGGAGTCTGAGAAGATTAGAATGTACGCAGACCCTCCAAGGTAGGGAGGTTGTTTCCGAAAGACCCTCGGCTATATAAAGTCTTACTAATGAAAATAGGCAAATGACGCCAATCATGTAAGAACCAATTGCATGTTCCACCATTTGTCATTTACCATAAACTTTTATTCTAACATCCACTAACAGACAGCATTACCACCAGTGACATCCAACAGAGCTAACATCTTAATATCTCAGTGTCCCAGTAAGGAAATCCAACAAAGGTAGCAAATACATACACATGAGCTGAATAGAGCACTACTCTTAGAGACTAAAACACAAACACAACATATGAAATGACAAGTTGCATAAGAGAAGGTTGTATTGTATTCCAACATGACAGTTGATTTACTCTTTCTGGTAAAGGGAACGCAAGGCAAGTGCTGCAACCAATATCAGCAAAGGTGACAAGAATTGCAATATTATCTTCCATAAATTTCCAGAACCCTGCGGTCCAGCGGTTGGTGTCGTTGGGGTTGGCGGGGTATATTTGGGTTCCGCAGGAAGGGTGGAACTGTCAATATCACCAATGTAATATTTCTTCATCAACTCTCTTGCATCATCGCTGTGACCGACATCCTCAAAATCATCTGTCGCATCCTTCCCTATGTATCACAAAAATTTATACATATCATATCTAAGTATATCAGTTCACGAAAAGCAATCTAATACCCAAGTTTTTTGTCTTACCTGTTGCAGTTAGCAAGACATCATCACCCCCCGGATGGTCATCCAAAAATGAGGTTACATCATAAACCTAACATAAAGTTGTCAAACATGGAATTAAATTATAGCAACAGTAAACAATAATCAGAACAACACAGCTAAAATAATGCCCCCAGCAGGAGAGGTTTTGATTTACTTCTGCTGAGAACGATATTTATTACCAAAGAGGGTCTATGTCAAATACCAAATATGATGACGAACTACGTATTATTACATATTCAAGTGTTCATGCATTTGTCCTCTAGATTATTTACCTTATTCAAAGTCTAGAGATCGTAGAGAACATCCAACCGTTCTAGAATGCATTATAGTCAGTTAACACTAATGATGGAAATAAAATTGAAACCTCCGCAACACAGTTCCAAGCTATAACATTCAGATCAAGCACTTTTATACCACAGTGGCCACGTACTGACAGAGACCGTTTACAGTATAGAATCACATTACAAGAGTGAGCAGGAGAGAGATGAAATAGCAAGGTCCTCCTTACAAGACGAAAAACTTCTCTCCATGTATTTTGTGTATAGATAACGTACCCATTACATGGAAACATGGAAAGCACTGATAGTTACAATCGTAAGAGAGAGTTGCAACTTAGGGAACACCGGTGGAGAAATGAAATGAAAAACAGATAATGAATAAATTGATCTAGCTGGAAACAAATGGTGATTTATAAGTTATTGACGACAATGAATCATTGGGAAATACCGAAATAGTGAGATCAAAGAGCAGGTCAAGATCCTGTCCAATGAAAGAGCACATGTAGAGAAGCCTTCGACCATTTATCCGTGATGTCATACAAGGATAGTGGTAAAGACAGCAACAAAAGAGTTCTTCTACCTCATGATATGGCCCTATGTCCAATGGTAGAGCGTGGTATGCTGGTGTATAATTATTCTTTTAGGAACAAGCGTTTCTTAGCTCTCACAAATATCACAGGAGAAATAAAACCAATTTTTGTTAGCTTCCCCTAACAGATTTTATCTCAATTAATTGTTAAAAACCCAATCTAATATATATTTCCTCTCTTCAATACTGTATACTATGTCAAACATAGTTTTGTAGGAATCTTACAACCCGTTTTTTTCTGTTGGAAAGAATTTTATTTTCACTAATTCCCAGTAAAAAATGTCAATTTGTGATTTGTTAGATTGGGTTAGACGCATAGTTCATAAAATTTGGACATCTGGACAAAAAATGAAATTTATCATAGTACTATAAGATTTTGTAACGTGCTCACTTCCAATACTTAGTTCCGTAAATTTTTCTACCCTCCTTCCCCTAATGTATTACAATAATACCCTACACCTCGAGGTACCTCTTATCCCAACTGATTCTCAGCAGACATTCTTTTTTTAACTTTGATTCTTTGATGCCTGCTTTGCTTTGTTCCCTTCAATTTAAGGCATGTTTTTACACGGCAAGCTAAACTTTTAAGTTCATTGTCACTCTGATATTAGATTTGGTGCTACAAAGCTTCTAGAATTTAAGACCTATACTTTTTTTTTGGTCCGAGGAAACAAAGTATATTAATTAAGTAGGAACACTACAGAGAGTCGTAATTGTAGCAGTATCAGGATGACCCAAAAAGACTCCGGGACTCATCGTGGAGTCATTACGAAAGGCGAACCAGAGGGCCCTAAGGGAGGAAGAGGGTGTTGGGGCTGTGCATTACAAAATGGGGATTGCCTGTAAGGGCTATTTCCATGAGTAGATAAGGATAGCGTTGTTTCCTAGCTTGGTCCTCCTGTAGTGATTCTTATACAAAAGTTGGTGGTTCAACAAAAATGCTAAGTGAGTTGACGGCCATCTGCATGCATCCATGGTGTGCTAGCTTATTTGCTACAAAATTTGTTCCCTATAGTTAACACACCACATTATGCTCTCTCTTTTCATCCTTCTTTTTCTTTCTTGTTTTTCAGATGTCTCCTTGGTGTTCTAATTCAATAAATTCTGATTCACCTTATTTCAGTATATTTCATATTTTTTCCTTTTAACTTTAATCCTATGAGCCACTAAGTCTTGGGATGTCATGCAATGCAATGAGGAGGAAAAAGGTCCTTTAGTTGTTATGATGAGACGAAAAAGACTAGTGTTATGTGAGACGAAAAAGACTAGTGTTTTTTTATTAGTGTTGATTATACTTCAGTTTTCTCTTATTATTTTGGTTACATCTCACTCACCACTCTATTCTTTGGACTTCTAATTGTCCAAATCCCAACCAATCTCATTGCAATTTATACAGTTTGATGCTAACCAACAAAAAATGACTAGATTTTACTCGCGCTGTTACTTCATTTCCTTTATTATTTTCAGAGTTGTATGCGCTGGTTTATCCACTACACTCCCTTTGCTTTTCATTCTCCCTTTCGCGTTTCACTCTTCTCTTTCTTCTTTATTCTATTCTTTTCTCCCTTCTGCTATTGATTTGTTTTATCACTAGCTGATACTTGCCGTTCTTCCTTGAAAAAGAAATACTAATAAAGGGGTAAAAAAGCTTCTTTCTTTTATATTTGCCTGTCAAATGCCTCTTTTTTTTTTTTTTTTTTGTAAATCAAATGACCATGAACATGATCAAAAAGAAAAGTACTTGTGTTTATAGGCTATAGCCTCAAAACAAAGAAAACTTTTGGTCCATCTTTCTTACTAACACATCTTAATTTTATTTGTTATTTCTGCTTTGTCCTATTTCTACTTACTCCATTTGTTAAATTTTAGCTTTCCCATTTCACTACATATGCCACCCAACTCTTTAAAGTGAAAATTGGATCTTATATTTTTTTGATAAGGCTTTTGTAAATAAAATATATTTCTCCTAAGAAGTCTTCAGATGAGCAATCATATTACTGAACTGTCAGTTCTTTTTTTTTTTTTTTTCCCTGATCAAGTAAAGGCAAACTTCATTCACTCAGCATCCAGAAGATGCAAAGGATTACAAAAACATAAGCAAAAATAGCTCCTGTACATTGTCTGATAACCCCCTAGAAAAAATTCAAGAGTTTTTATGATCCAAAAAGTTTCAATACTATTTACATTACAAAACCTACTCCAAGCAAGAAGATTCATAAAACTCTATCCTTTGGGAAGTGATTAGGAGTTGAAATCCTTTCAAACAACGCTGGTTTCTTTTTTCCCAAATGCACCAGATATCACTGCAGGACCATCTTCCACATGTTTATCATTGACTTTCCGATACTCAATTCTTTTGATCACGGAAGTACCAAGTTTCAAGAATCATTTTGTATTTCTGGAAAGAGATAATTTTTATAAATAATTACCTGGGTAATGTCGAATTGAACTATAGGAAGTGAACTATATTATACAATGTATTTCTTTACTAGACATATGCTTAGTACCAAGTTTCAAGAATCATTTTGTATTTCTGGAAAGAGATAATTTTTATAAATAATTACCTGGGTAATGTCGAATTGAACTATAGGAAGTGAACTATATTATACAATGTATTTCTTTACTAGACATATGTTTAGTAAGTTCATGATTATGTCCTAGATTTTCTTGAACAACATATATTTGGTGGGCGTTTCATTTTGATAACCTAGAAATCCCACTGTTTCTAGTCTCGAAACTTAATAAATAATGGATTTGCCCTTTGTATTCAAAGACATGATAGGATGAGGATGATGCCTCCTCATCCCACCTCCTTCGCCAAACCAAATCTGATCTAAAGTTTGCAGACTCTGTGTAATCATTTGGATTGTCTACTAATCAGTTCCAGGATACACACAAGCCAGGGAGAGTAAAAGGCTAAAGAGATCGATAATAGTATATGCTATAAATAGTGACAGTGCCGAATAGATTAAAAAAAATTAGGAGGAGACCACAATCATTTGTAAAAACCATAAAAGAATAAGGTTGAAGAAGAAAAATGGTGATAGGCTACCTAGTTAAGACTGGTAAGGGAAACACAATTGAAAGCATTAACGCATATATTCCACAAATAGAACTAGATGAGGAAACTGTAATTTAAATTAAAGACATTATGGATACTTTGTTGAAAGGGTTTTCAAATTACCAACAAATCTTTATAGGAAGACTGAACGGACATGTCATGTTGGTAGATATACTGATCATTTCAACAGACAAAATGGCGATATAATTATCGTACAAGAAATGAATAAGGGAATGCTATGAAGAAAAGTCATTTCATATGACCTTTCAAGGTGGACTTAGCTAACAACAAAACACTATAAAAACACAGTATCTATATACGCAATACTAATCGCAACTGATACTTTAGCAGTTGTTATACTCAGGCAGTGGCAGATCTAGAGCACAAGCTATGTTTTCACAAGTACCCAGTAGCTTTTGCTCAGACCTTGTATATGTATTAAGAAATACACTAAAATATCTATAAGTTGTGTGGGCTTTCACTGGATATGTTGTTGTTGTACTAAAATATCTATAAGAATCTGACAATGAACCCAATTACAATTAGGTATTAACTTGAGGACGTTGTAGGAACCCATAAACTTCAAATACCGGATCCACATCTGATTATTCCTCGGGCCGATATATGATCAAGGTTTGTATAGTGATAAAAAAAAAATTACTTTGAAATTGAAACCTAGTTGTGATTGATTGATCTATTTATGAGCATCAATTCCCCAAGATATGACCCCAAGAAAGCCTAAACTAGAAGTTGCATCCTTCTAGTTATAAAGATTACTTGGAGTTGAAATGGTTTTACTCCACAACTTATACTACAACAAACAAAAACAATAACATACCCAGTATAATCCCACAAGTGGAGTCTGGGGAGGGTAAGATGTACGCACACCTTACCCCTACAGCCTAACTTTGTGGGGTAAAGAGGCTGTTTCGAATTCCGATAGACCCCTGACTCAAAAGAAGTGTAACCAAAGCAGGATAGACAGGAAAATAGCGGCAACAGAACTGAAGAAATGATAAAAACTGTAACATTTATGTAATCCAGCAAATGAATCAATCAGAAACTTGCTAAAAAGAATAAACAAATAGAATTATAGTTATAGATGCTAAGAACAAACTTGCCTTTCCAGAGATAACAAGCCAGCAATCATCTTTCTTGTTGTGAACCGACACTTCACTAAAAGCATGAACTTTAGTCATCTTTACCGATCACCGATATACAATCTATCCAATGGGAAGATAAAAATTAAACACAAAAATTGTAATTGAAGGGCAGAAACATTAAAAAGAAGTGAGATTAGGACAAGATTAAGAATCAAACCAGAATGAAGAAATTTAGGTTGCCTCTAAATTTCCGCCTAGGATAATAGTCAAACTTGGGTAGCGTGTTTGGTGTGTGCCGTTTTGCACTTTTGTCTGTAAGTTATATAACGCATTTCAATGCCCCATCCCGTTGTACTAGGATGATAGGATGCTTATTTTAGCCCTTGTACACGTGGGAAGCTTTTATTTGACGTAATATTGATCTCTACTATACTAATTTTCTTTTTCTTTTTTTAATTACTAAACATTCCGTCTCAAATTATCTGTCGTGTTCCTCTTTTATAAACCGTTTTAAAAATATTACTCCATTCATCAAATTTATTTGACACTTTTCGCTTTTCAAGAGTCTATTGAGTTGTTCTTTGATCGTAATTTTTTTCATATATCGTTTAAATATTTTAAATTATTAATTATGGTGACTTATAGTACTGTTCTGTATTTTTCCAATGGCTGTTACAACGTGCAACAACTTTTTTGTTGTTGCCAAAAGTATTTTTTGTAACAACAGTTAATATTATGGCAATAAAAAAAAATTATTTTAAAAAAATTCATTATATATGCCAACAATAAAACTAAGTTGTTATTAAATATTGAATTTTACCAATTATATTATTTTTATTGCCAAAAGAGCTGTTGGCATTTCTGTACGTGTGTTTAGCATTAAGTTACATTTGTCGCATTACCAAGACTTCTTAAAATATTAATATCTTTTTCTTGTGATAAACGATATGATTTGACACGTAAAATTAACTGTCATTCATGAAATAGATGGTAACAAAAACATTTATGTGATGATTAAAATAAATATATGTCTCATGAAGCACATTGTTTTATCGGCTTAATGTTTTAATTTAATATTGCAAGCATTGGCTAAAAAGTCGAACAAGTACTAAACTATTCCATTAGTGGTCGTTTGGTTTTTGGTGAAATAGTCCTGGATTATAATCCGGGACTAATTTATCCCATACGGTGGGATTATTTTATACCATCTAAAAGATGGTATAAAATAATCGATAAGTGGGTTAAGAAGGTATAAGGTGGGCTATTCAGTAATAATTTTTATACGTTTGGTGCAAGGTATAAATTTATTCGGATTATTTTATACCTTATACCAAACGTGGTATAAAAATTAGATAATCTTTAACTCTTATACCATGAACCAAACGACCACTTAGAGTAAAAATATTCATGAAGGACAACAAGAGTTTTATCGGCTTAAATTAACAAAATATATACCAGATCAAGAAAGCCCAGGATCTTTTGGCCCAAATTGTCACGCAATGTAACATGGCCAATTTGCCGGAATGTCCTTATTTTGGGATGGTCGTTAATTTTTTCCCCTCAAATTGCTGGTCTTTAATTTTTACCTTTCGGCTAAAAGAAAATTAAAAATATGCTAATATTTTTGGTTTGAACCCTAGCAGAGTCCAAAAAATAATAATTCGTAAGGCAAGATTTCATAGCAATTTGTACCTATCCGGGTAAAGTTATGCCTTCTGTAGTATCCCAGCAGAGTTAAAAATAATAAAGCAAGACAAGGTTTCATAGAAAAATATGCCCTGTTGGGTAAAAAGGATTATACTCTCGAGCATAGTTGCTAGGGAAAAAGACATATATAGTAGGTCGAGTGAAACTAATTCCACCTGGTGACCAAAGTTCTTCTAAACTCAAATTATACCCACTAAACTAATCTCATCCATTAGCCAAAACTTAAATAAGATAATTTTCAAATAAAAACCCAAATACAAAAATATTTGGCGATTTTTATATATGTGTCATTTATTGTATAAAATATGTATCGACACATCGTAATGTATAGAAACTCGTATAAAATATGAATCACTAAGGCAGTATCATTTTTGTATATAATATGTATCATTTGTGTATATAATGTGTATCGAACGATTGGCTATAAATCGTGTATAAAATAAAAAATTATACCGTATCATTTTTGTATATAATATGTATCGTTTTGTATAGAAAGTGTACATATAATTCCAGCATGTGTATATAAACTGTATCAATCTTGTATAAAAAGTGTACCATACGTATAAAAAATATATTATAGAAACCGTATCATTGTGGTATATAATATGTATCACTATTGTAAATGTAAAAAAAATATCATATCATTATTGTATAACATGTGTATAATAAATGTATAATTAATGTATAATTTATGTATAATAAATATATGATTAATTAAAGATATGTATATAAACGTATCATTCTTTGTATAAAGTATATATATAATTCCAACATAGGTATATATCTTTACAGTATACCGGCACAGTGGCGACTTAATACCACAAAAAGTCTTTTTTAGTCCCTGGGCTATTATCCGACCAACCTTGGCATTATTTTGGGCGAAATGGACTCACGATAGTATTAGGCCCAAATATTGGCTAAATGTGGCATCATTTTTTGCGCGGAGTGCCCTTCTTTTGGGGTGGTCTTAAATTTCTTTTTTTCGTATTTACTGGTCTTTAAATTATGCCCTCATATTCTTGGGTCTTTAATTTTTTGCCCTTTGCATTGCAACTTTGAAGCTACAAGCAGGGTTAAGTTCGAACCCCGCTCGAAGCAAAAAATTAAAAAAAAAAAATCGCAAAACAAGGTTTGAGTACGCGTGTATGCGGACCCACGATACTTTTTGTTAAGGAATTACAAATTTTATACGGACCGAGATACTCATGCCTTATAGGCCGAGACTTGGCAAAAGTATCTTGCAGGTCAGAAGCATAACTTTGATAATTCCTTCACAAAGTTATGCTTAGGTGGGCAAAGGCATACTTTTAATGGGCAAACTTTTATCTTAACCAGATACTTTTGTGAAGGAATTATCAAAGTTACGACCCTAAGATACTTACGCCAAGTTCCATAAAGGCATAAGATGTCGGTCGGTATAACACGATAATTCCTTCACAAAGTTATGCGGTGGAGCATACTTTTAACGCAACTTTTTACTGGGACCGGCATAACTTTGTGATGAATTATCAAAGTTACGTACGGGACCCCGAGATACTTGCCAAGTCTCCCCACAAGGCATAAGTATGCCGGTCCCGCATAACTTTAGTAATTCCTTAACAAAAGTATGCCGGTCCCGGATAGCGAAATTTAAACTTGCCTTGCGAATTTTTTTTTTAAAATTTTGATCGCGCGGGTTCGAACCCTAACCTATAGGTGTTAGCGAAGGCAAATTTAAAGATTTCAAATGAGGGCAAAATTTAAGAGACCACCCCAAAAGAAGTGGCACTCGCGAATTGCCCGTAGCATTACTTTGGGCCATTGGACACACAGTGTCCTTTTCCCTAGTTTCTATGTAGAAGTTATGTCTTAAGGCATAACTTTACCCCGAGTAGGCATAGTTTCTATGAAAATTCTGTCTTGCGATTTATTTTTTATTTTTTTATTTTTTCACTTTCTATTTAGTGTTTCAAACACGAATCTAAGTTTTCATAGACAACACATAAAATTATTTTTACTAATAAATTTTTATTAAATGAGAAGTAGGGACAAAAATTAAAGACCAACAATTTAAGAGACAAAAATTAAAGACTAGTCCACATGAAGGACAATCCACGCAATTTTTTGATGTAAACATACATCACATGAATCTACAAGACTACAGCCACTTCGATTTGCTTTTCAACCAAGCAAATGGGATGGTGAAAGAAACATAAGTTTTATCTTTAATAACAATGTTCGATGTTCGACAAATTGCATTTTTTGCGTCCACGTCGATTGAAAAATAGGTTTAAGAGGAAGAAATAATCTTGTTTTGATA
>NC_081348.1:20963698-21118709 GCF_029784015.1 Lycium ferocissimum
GCCCCCTGCATTTTTTGGGGCCACCGACTTTTTTGGCATTATTTTGGCCGGGGCCCCCCCGAGGATTAGGCCCAAATATTGGACAAATGGGGCATTACTTTGGGCCATTGGACACACAGTGTCCTTTTTCCTAGTTTCTATGTAGAAGTTATGTCTTAAGGCATAACTTTACCCTGAGTAGGCATAGTTTTGAAAATTTCGTCTCTCGATTTTTTTTTTTTTTTATTCCGTCGTATTCAAACCCGACCCTCGGTTTCGGGCACATAAAAGTACTTTTACTTATAAATTTTTATTAAATGAGAAGTAGGGACAAAAATTAAAGACCAACAATTTAAGAGACAACCTCCTTTCGCAATAAGGCATGAGGCTTTCCACCTCCTTGCAATAAGCTAGCCGGCATGATTGGCCTAGGAAACCAAGATAAAGTCAAATAATATAGAGAATAGCAAATAGTATGTTTAAGGGCTCAAAGTCTCTGTTACCAACATAGAAAAGCATTATAATGAAGAATATGGATCGTATGATGATTATTTTCAGTGAATGTTGAAAGCATGACCGCACAAGCAATCACTTGTAGTGTCACTCAAAAAGCGTATAAACGAGAGTTCCAAAATGACCATGGTATATGCTTTTAATAGTAAGGAAGAGCAGGGAACCGTGGTTATAGGACCTGCTCATGCTGGGTGACACCGCCTTAGCTTCTGGATTTTAACTCGGCCCGAGATTGGGACAGATATGTGGTAATGCAAAGACTCGGGGAGAAGTTTTTGACTTTCACACATGTAAGCCGTAGGATTGTGAATTGATAGAAACGCCGCAAAATAAGCAGATATACATATGGAATGACAAACGGTGGTGCGAGTATATTCAAAAATCGATTGGGTATTCATGAATAAGGATCGGATGGATTTGATGCCAAAGATATACAAAAGAACTTTCTTTTTCGAAGGAGCGAGTGACCATTGTCCGGGCTTCATCTCACCACGCCACAAACAACAAGGAGGAAGCGAAACCATTTAAGTATCAGAATACACAGGTCTATGCATCCACAATTCTTAGCGAAGGCGAAACGGCTTTGGCAACAACAAATTGACGGGCACAACATGCGACAAGCTGGTAAGGAAATTGAAAATTCGAACGTGGATCGAAAGAGCTAAGGAGGAATCAAGGTATGACTATCATAGTGAAGCAAACCAAGATAGGAGCACTAGAACAAATTCGTACACGCCTTCAATCAACCCCACTGATCAAATGTTACAACAGATGGAGAAGGATAAGCTTCGGCAATTCAGAAAATCATCTTACATGGCTGAGGTATTCCTCCAACAGAAGAGTAAAGCAACATGGATACGACTAGGCGATGATAATACAAAATACTTCTTCTCGCAATAAAACATAGAAGACTACAACAGTAATCACCAGCCTAGAGATAAGAATGACGTGGTCCAAACAAACCAAGAGACAGCTTGCACAAATCCCGGTGGATTTCTATAAGGATCTGGCTAGGTAAAAAGAGAGTAAGAGAGTGAATGCATTCAAAAGTTTTTTTGCAAAATGGGCATGACACTGGCTCGACCAACAACCGGACCTAGTTGAAGATTATAATGAGCTAGATGTGGAAGGGCCATATTTAGCATAGAAAGAATAAGAGCCAGCCTCGATGGGTATGGAAGTGATTTCTACAAAAAAGCAATGGAGTGTTATGAAAGGATATACCGTGCGAAGCATCATCGAGTTCTTCCAAAATGGACAATTGTTGAAACAACTTAATGCAACGCCGATAACTCCTCGATTCTAAAGTTGATGTACCACAAAATGTCAAGTTAGTTCAGACTGTAGCGTGTTGTAATATGTCGCACAAATGTATATCAAAGATGATTTGCCGTAGATTAAAAAGCTATCAAGCCTATGTTGCTTAAAATCGTGTCGCTTTTGTTGAAGGAAGGTCAATTATTCATAATGTATTAATCCGTCATGATATACTAAGGCATTATAATAGAAAAACAACACCAAGATGTCTTTATGAAGATTGACCTACGGAAGGCATATGATATGGTCAACGATTTTATACAGAAGCTCTCAAGTATTATGGATTCCCCGAATATTTTAGAAACTTGGTCATGACTTGCGAACCTCCACAAAGTTTACCGTCAAAGTAAAACGGTGAAGGATATGGGTACTTTGAAGGTAAGAGGGGTCGCGATGTGGGATCCCATATCACCACCGCCGTTTTAGTCATGGAGTACTTGTCCATAATTCTCAAGAACATGAGTGAAATGCCGAATTCAAGTACCATCCACCGTGTAAAGGTACAAAGTTGACTCATCTAATATTTGCCGACGACCAGACGATATTCGTAAAGGAAATGTTAGCTCGCATAGAAGGGTAATAAGCTTTGGATCATTTTAGCGAGGTGACTAGATTGGTGGCCAACCTAGATAAATCTAATATGTTCATAGCTGGGGTAGATGAAGATACGAAAGAGCAGCTTGCTACAAGTGACGAGGTTTGCACTAGGGACATTACCAATTAGGTACCGGATTACCACTATCTTCAAAGAAACGGAGGAAAGATCGATCGTCATCAATTAGTGGAAAAGATAACCGAGAGAATCTCCAGTGGTTATTCCAACTTTGTCGTATGCAGACGAATGCAAGTCATTACGGCAATTTTATTCTCAATTTATAATTACGGGAGCGGTGTTCATCCTCCCTCAAAGTGTTTTGAAAGCCGTGGACCGGAGGGTGTAGAGAGTATCTATGGGTAAGGTAGAAGAGAACAGAAAATAGCTCGGCAAAGATGGGACACAATTTGTGTACCAAAAAAGGCTAGTGGTCTAAACATCAAGAGTCAGTAAGAACCAGAATGTGGCATCTGGGGCAAACTTTTATGGCACTTGCGAAAAAGGAAGACATGTTATGGATCCGATGGGTACACATGGAGTATATATGAAAGAGAAAGGATTTTTGGACACAAAAAAACCACCAAACGGGCCGGCAGCTTGGTATTGGAAATAAGGTGAACCCCATCAAGCTCCCGACGACAAGCTCGGTACCAAACGGAACATACTTTCGACACCAACGGGGAAGGCGCCGTATCTGTAGTTATAATGCTATGTTGGGGTGATCCCTGATCGAGGACTTCAAACCCTCATTTGGAATGGGGCATCTTCTCGCCACGATACGATTTATATTGTGGCTGGCCAACCATGGAAAGCTCTTAACTAAGGCAAGTCTAATTAGATTGAATATACCAAGACAAGATGATAAGGTTGCTTACGTGATGAGGCACAAGTTGAGACTCGCACCACTTATTCACAAGCCGTAAATGGTTTTCTTATCTCGAGAGAGGAAATGGAGAAGTTGGACCGGATGACAACATAGAAGAGGAGGTGAGGCATACGGACTGCAGCCGGGATCCAAAATAAGAGATGGAAAGTTTCAAAAAAGGAGTTTGTCACGCCTTGTCGGGGGCAATGATATACCACACATGGAAGGCAAGGAATTGGAAAATTTTCAAGAAAATAACTCTAGATAAAGAGGAGGTGTTATCACGTATTCAAAAAGTAGCATAAGAGCGGACTACCAAGGATTCCACGAAGGCACGACGGAATCAAAGCTATAGTTCGAGAAATTTTATAGTTAAACCGCTAGTTTTTACTTCGCTATTTAGTAGGAGTTGCACTTAAGGTTGTAAGTGTATGTTGGTGATGCTTTCCTGGGGCCTAAGAGCATAGTAACATTCCTGAAGGTGGCTAGTCACTCTTAGGTTCTATTTGCTTGTATAAAGTTTGTTGGTTATGGTAATAATACACAGTCTATTTCCAAAACAAAAAAAAATTTAAGAGACAAAAAATTAAAGACTAGTCCACATGAAGGACAATCCACGCGATTTTTTTGATGTAAACATACATCACATGAATCTACAAGACTACAGCCACTTCGATTTGCATTTCAACCAAGCAAATGGGATGGTGAAAGAAACATAAGTTTTATCTTTAATAACAATGTTCGATGCTCTATTAAGTGCATTTTTTGTGTCCCATCGATTAGAAAAATAGGTTTCAGAAGTGAGGAAGAAATAATCTTAGTTTTGATAGAGCAATTTTGTCCTTAAGGAATTTAAGCCTCCCACTTCGTTGCTGCAGAGATAGTGGCAGAATTCCTCCAGGATTTACAAAGCCTACAAATTCAAGTTTCGCCAATTAACTTGATTTTCTCGCAAGAACAGAATCTTGTGATTTGTAGTGAAAGTCAAAGAGAGAGAGAGATAAATCGGATACATCTTTTATTTTGAAATAATCAGGTACCTAAGTGTCTATTCAAACTAACAGACTTGAACACTTTAGGAATATGCACTTTTTAATTTAAACATTTTAGGAATAGGTACCTTTTTAATCACAACTAGTCATTTTAATAATTAAAATGACTGAAAGTATATATTCACCAAAACATTTTTTCAATGCTTCCCCATCAATAACACTAACTAATACTAACAATCCCCCACTCAGTTAGTGATTGACGTTGTTTATGAGATTTATGCATATAATAGGTCTTGTTCGAGTTGAACATTTTACTTGTATAAATTATTCAAATCCTTGTCGAAATTGATAGTTAGATTAATTTCTATTGAACTACAATTCCATAATGACAAAGACAGAAAAGCTTTAAACACATAAATCATAAAGACCCGATTATGGCCTTGTGCTACCTCCTGAATTCATAATTAAACACTTTACCAAGTTTGTCTCCCTACTTTGGCCGAAGCGGCACCACTTCAAGTATTTATATGGGCAAAGTTCTAAACCAAGTCCTTATCTTGGACTTACCAAGTCCTTACCCAGGACTTTACTTAGTTCTTAATTCGGACTCGATTTCTTCATTAAGAGTACTTTTTATATTCACCCTCATTTTCGTAAGTACCAAATTTCGCATTTCTTGTTAACAGCCATAGAATAACTTGTTGTACCTTTTGAATCTTTAGCATTGTTGCAGAGCAATAGTAGAGGTAAGGTTCCCATTACATGTGACAATTCTATTTGCCTTAGACTCACAACACTCATAATGCTATAGTCATACCTCTCGGACATTTTACACGTCAAAGGATCGGCATAGTCGTTTAGACATGACATAAAAATACTGGGTGATAATTCCACCAAAATATTGTCTTATACATGATTCAAGCAATATGTCTAGATTTTCCATTTTTGCTAAATTCCTTAGACATAATTGCTTCACTATCACAATGCAAAGAGAATAATTGGCTTCTGTTGTGGCCACAACTTTATAATAACTTTTCTAGCCCTTTTGTCTCTATTCCCGCATGTATAAATTCAAATTTCATAAAGAAATGAGTAACCCAAATCTGTTTCTTTAAAGCTCATGAAACTACTTCTCCATCCACCATAGTATCCGCTCAAACGTTAATCTATTATCATTTACACTAATTATCCTACTAGCATCACAATTGTTACACCCTATACTTGCGGAGAAGCACTGATCAAATTTGAGCGTAAGTATGTTGAACGATGGCCAAGTAAAACAACTTTGGAGTATAAGGGACGAAGCATTATTAAGTATATTTTATGACGTAAAGGATGCGTATGAGGAATTCAAGGTCCTATAAGGAATGAGGTGGAAGGAGTTGAGTTAGTATGACTTTGGAAAAACATGAGCGTTACTTTAAACAACAAAGTATGAGCCAACTTGGGGAAAGAATATTTTTTAGTATATGAGGAGTTTTGAAGTAAAGCAAAAGCCTATTGAGGTTCATGAAGTCTAGTTTTCAATGCAACAAACCGCTCGTCGACGTCAGAGTAGAGAATCATGAACGTTACAAGTCAGGCTGGCAGAGCACAAACGCGCAGCTACAGTGCGCGACACGCGCGCTACAGTGCGCGGAAAGCTCTAGGTCCGTGCCAACAGACTCTAGAGCACTATAAAAGGGGGGTTACCCTTATTTCTTCATCCAAACCCCCCAAAACATATCCCAAATCCTCTAGAACATTCCGCCAACTTTCACAAAATGCACATATATTCCTACAAGTCTATATGATAATTTTGGGTCATTTTTTATTTCATTTTTAACATAACCCGAAGTCCTAGAAAGCCCTAAAAACCTCTCCAAAAATATTTCAACATATTTTTAAGCCTAAACCAAGGATCAAAGTGAAGATTAAAGTGGTTAAGTGTTTCAAGTGAGGTCTACACTTGTCTCCTCTTCTTGAAGATATTTGGGTGAGTATTTTTAAGGTGGAGTAACTATGAAATTGAAGTGTTCTTGAATTTTGAGGTAAGATTTCATCTTGGTTTCATGTTTATGAGTTTGTTTGGTAATTATGTTAAGATTTGAGAAGAAGAAAATTGGAGGAAAAGTTCCAATATGTATTTGATGATAATTTGAGTTGTGAATTAACTTGAGTTATAATTATTAGTATGTTAGCATAATCTTGTTATGAGGGATAATAATGATGTTAAGGAATTGTCGTATATGAGTATATAAGGGAGGGTTGTATGAAGTTGTTGTTATGGATTTATTATGGAAAGAGTTTTGGGATTAAATTGAGTATAGTTTGAATGTAATCTTTTGATTATGAAATTGTTGATGTTTTATTGTGTTTTAGGAGTTGTTTTGAAGATTGGAAGGAGTAGAAGATATAGGGGAGATGCTGCCCAAATTTCGCAGATTCTAAAGGGGTTTAATTTGATGACTTAAGATAAGCATACGACGACAAACCTAACAGCAGTATGAATTTTTTTGAATGTAGATATACGAGCTTGGGAGGACAAGCGTTAGGTAGTTAAGGAGACCGAAAAGTTATGTTAAGGCTATTTCTTCTTTTCTTGGCTTGATTCCATATATGGTAAGAGTGTAATGAACCTTGTGACTAGAGATTTGTCTAAGAAGAGCTTGTCATATTGTTGCCTGACTTTTGAGTGTTCTGTTATTCTTTCTGAGGGGCCATATCTCTTTCCTATGTCCTTGAGTTCATAGAGAGACAGAAGA
Source organism: Lycium ferocissimum (assembly GCF_029784015.1). Taxonomy (NCBI): domain Eukaryota; kingdom Viridiplantae; phylum Streptophyta; class Magnoliopsida; order Solanales; family Solanaceae; genus Lycium; species Lycium ferocissimum. The sequence continues at coordinate 20,970,704 of NC_081348.1, forward strand.
GACATGTTACAGAGTCGGTATTTTTCAGCACATGCATGATATATATATATATATATATACACACACACACACATTTTATTTAGCTCAGCCACTTGGCCGCCGAGACATTTTTTTAGCTCGACCTACGTGTCGAGACGAACGCCCGGCCTATGGGTCAATGAGACAGAATGCCTGGACGACGGGTCAGTGAGAATTTTTCAGTTGCCTGGCCACTTGGTCAGTGAGATATATAATAGTATTATATTGCATTTCATATGAGACAGGTCAGGTGAGATATTCAGAGCATTTTTTTGGCCTCCAAATTATTACATTTTCAGTTATCTGTTGCTTTACATACTCGGTACATTATTTCATACTGACGTTCCTTTTGCTTGGGGGCACTGCGTTCATGCCCGCGCTGTAGTCAGTGCGCTCCACTTGGTTCGGGAGTCTAGCTTTTTTTTGTATGCTATTTTGACATGTATATATATGGGGGCGTGACGGGACCTCGTCCGTCCTTTTTGTATTGTCGTGTTCCTGACGTCCGTAGAAAGTTGTATGCAGTTGGGATGTTATGTAGCTGTGTTGGCTCTCAGTTTTGTTGTTCAGCTTACATAGCAGCCTCGTCGATTTGCTGAGTTGTGTATATATATTTTGGGTGTGTGTGCCCAGTTCAGACAAGATAGCACGCCCGGCCATTGTGGCTATTGTCTATACGCAGTAAGCCTTAGCGAGTTTTAGATTTAGAGTGGTTTGCTCGGGCCTAGTTTGGCATCGAGTGCGGTCCACGCTTCCGTTTGGGGCGTGACAAACTTAGTATCAGCAAGCGATTATGTCCTAAGGTTGTCTACGCGACCATGTCCCGATGAGAGTCTTGTTTATGGGATGTGAGTAAAAAAAGCCGTACTTATAAACAAAGTTCATATTTAGGAACCATTGTCTCTTTCTTCCCATCTTAGATCGTGCCGTAGAGCTAAATTATAGGATGTGATGTCCCTGATTCTAACCCTAAATATTTTGATTGTGGATAAGTAGTTGATTATGCCGCTATGAGGTAATTGATGAGAATTGAATTTGATACTCCGAAAGGTATGTTTCCTGCCTTATTGATGTTGACAGACTTTGATATACGAACTTGAGCTAGATGTTATGGGTATTTGTGATCACACCGTGAGGCATCGGATGTGTTCTCTGGTCTGTGTGTAGGAACGAGGCAGTAAGAAATATAGAGGAAACTCTGCCGAATTTTTTACAAATTAAATTGTTTGAATGTCTATGCTATAGAGAAAGAATGAAGGGAAAATGTGATAACCGGATGTTTGGTAAGTCATGATTGAATGAACAATTATGAGACGCTTTTAAAGAGACTTTTAGAATGATTTTAATTTAATTTAAGGGAAGAACCGTGAAGTGGAAAAATAATTAGTAATTAAAGGAACTGGAATGAGATGCATTCGCGATTTCGAAAAATTGAGATTTATTGAAGGTATAAGGAAAGTTGACATTAAGAGTTCAAATGCAGTATTACTATTTATAGATTGGTGAGTAAGAGATAACAAAGAGATATTGATGTGGGAAAGGAAGTTAATGAGTAGGGAAAAGTTTTACTCTAGAAGTTTATATATATATATATATACATATATATAAGATCAGGACGGGTTAATGACAGGCACACAGACTTATTTTATCTGACTCTTCTATACGAAGTGAGTTTACATTGGGATTTAGAAGTCACCAGTCATTCGACTTGAAGAGGATTCTGAGTATTTGATAGTTGGTACTATTCTGAGAATCATTATGGCCAAGTTACTTCGGGTATTAATGACGACCTTGAACTCAAGAATGAGAAATGGTTAGGTCAGTTGGATTGCAATTATGATTATCTTTCTGATTGTTTATATAAATTCTAAATGTGATATTGCTTGGCCGACGAAGGAAGTAGAGATTGTATCAACCTTAGGAATATGTGGTGTATTCCTAACTAATCCTTATAAGAAGGCTTCACCTCAATTTTTTTTCGGACGGGTGTTGTGAAGGTTATTGTGATAGGAAAATTAGGTCGCGATATCGGTTTGCGTGTAAGAAGAAAGAGAAATCGGGTACAGAAGATAAAATATCGCAAGGATCGATTCCGCTTCGCGGAAAGTAAAGGATGCGAGGTTGATTATTTTAGACAAAGAGACAGGGTACAATATGAGTAAAGATTTTTAAGTATAGTTATATTGCCAGGGTTTACAGTTAGGATGTAGAAAGAGATGCTACGAAGACTTAAAGATTTAGACATACGAAAAAAAAAGGAATATGAGAAATCAGAATAGCCCAAGGGAAATTAAGAGCATCTGAGCTTTACGATTAGAATTTTGAAATAATCGCGAGGTATAGTCCGTTAGGCTACGTTGGAGAGGGGAGATGTATTAAATACGCTTTTACGGGACAATCTTAAATAGTATTGGGGGATATTTTGTAGGTGAAGTATTGATAAGCGATGTAAATGATAAGTTATGTGTGGCCCCATTAAGCATTAGGTGTGCCCTTATGATCGATCTTACGATATGTTAAAGGTATTAATGAGGAGTATCGAAGTTAAAGGTAGCAAGTGCTATAGGCGCATTGATATCGCAGAAAAAAAGAAATATGTATGCATAAGTAAAGAAGATTAGGATGTCGGGAGAGAGAGAGAGAAGAAGAATCTCACATATTAGTGGAAAAGGTAGCTAGGGAGGAAAACTATAGGCAAGGAGCGTTGTATGCCCGACACTTTGTAAGAAGCCTAATAAATTTGGCTACCATTGATTCATTAGCCTAGGGGACTGTTAGTCATGGAAGAAAGAAGTGACCAATAAAGAAAGCGTTTAAATTGTATCCGGTATGTATAAACATTTTGACTTGATATAAGAACTCAGATAGATAGCAAAAAGGAAATGATTTAAACATGCGATGAAAGGAACTCCAGCATTATATGGAGTAGAGTTGAAGAATCGGTTAGTCGACTAATTTATGGGACTACCAAAGACGGTTAATACTCGAATGTTACTGGTATATGAGAACATCCTATAAAAGGGAGGAAGAACAAATTCAGTTCTAAGATGAGCTACAATATTCCCAAGCTCAAAAGAGGGAAATATACTCGATTGAAGGAGCCAAAATTCGACATGAACCGATATATCAAGAATGTGCTAAAGAAAAGTGAGAATGAATTAGATGTAAGTATATCATGGGGCAAATATGGAAGAGGAAGTGTGACAAGAGGGGAAAGGTCTAGCGAATCAAAGAAAATAAGTTTCGTCAATGTAATACATTATGTTTCCGGGCTATGATTCGAATCGCTTGCACCAGCGAAATTTTGATTACAACTAAATATGCAGTAACGTATCCCAATAGGTAGTAGGAGAAGTAAGAAAGGCCCGCAAGCCGACCAGGGATAAGTATAAGAGATAGTCGGAATTGCTAAAAAGAATTTTAGCATAAGAAGAGATGAAAGTTTTAAAAAGAGGAAAAATTATAGGAAGTTCAATGATCTTCAAAGGAAAGGAAGATAGGGTGCCTATGAATAGCAAGACAACAGTACGATATGAGATTAGAAAGTACCTCGTAAGTCGTAAAATTCCAAGTCACCGGTTATATCGATTGTGAGAGTGTATGACATAGAGCCATATAAACAACTGCCGTGATGAAATGGCCAACAGAATGGTACAAAAACGATGATAAAGAGCCGAAGAAGAATGGAGGTTAGTTTAAGTCTCAATTAGTCACTGGAATAAGAGAGCCAAGGATTTAAGGAGGGAAGCATACTCGCATTAAAAGGAAGTTGTAAGTAAGTGTGCATGAGATAGAGAACCCGAGAAACGGTAATCACCGAGGATAATAAGACATTAGTAGGAAAATACTATTGTAGATTATTCAGTGCTACTACAGGCGGAACCATGATGAAAATTTGCCCGTGGACCTAGTAAGGAATCCGGCTAAGGAAGTTAGAAAGAGATGATATTGTATGTATATAGGATCAATTCGTACTAGACGGATAACTCAAACTAACATCCAGATAAGAAAGCAAGGAAAGGTGCTACATCGAACAAGAGAGTTGTCTACTAATGAGAGAAATAAAGAGGAAGTCAAAAGGATACAATAATTAAGAATACTCGCAAGATCAGCAGAGAGTCATAGCGGTCATGAGCCAAGACTACCTTAATGAGAACAGGACGATAGTTGGATATCAGTTGACCATCGGTTACATACTTGAGGATATGAAACTAATAGATGAGTTCGACAAAGAGTTAGGAGAATATAAGAAAAGACTGATAAGCCTCTAGTATAGCAATATGAAGATCAGAGTCTAAGGAAGGACAACCATTTCAAGAAATCAATGATAACATCATAAGCTCGCAAGGTACAACATTCGAGGATGAATATTTTTAAGGGAGGAAGGATGTTACACCCCGTACTTGCAGAAAAGCACTGATCAAATTTGAGCGTAAGTATGTTGAACTATGGCTAAGTAAAGCAACTTTGGAGTATATAGGATGAAGCATTATCAAGTACGTTTTATGAAGTAAAGGATCTGTATAAGGAATTCCAGAAGGTCCTATAAGGAATTGAGTGGAAGGAGTTGAGTTAGTATGACTTTGGAAAAAGATGAGTGTTACTTTGAACAACAAAGTATGAGGCAAATTGGGGAAAGAATATCTTTTAGTAGATGAGGAGTTTTGAAGTAAAGCAAAAGTCTGAATCAAAGTTCATGAAGTCTAGTTTCCAACGCAACATACCACTCATCGATACGGCGTCGAAGTAGAGAATTATGGACGTTACAAGTCAGGCTAGCAGAGCAGAAACGCGCAGCTACAGTGCACGACACATGCGCTACAGTGCGCGAAAAGCTCTAGGTTGGTGCCAACCAACTCTAGAGTACTATAAAAGGGGGTTTACCCCTTATTTCTTCATCCAAACCCCCCTAAACATATCCCAAATCCTCTAGAACATTCCCCCAACTTCCACAACATGCATATATATATTCCTACAAGTCTATATGACAATTTTGGGTCATTTTTATTTCATTTTTAACATAACCCCAAGTCCTAGAGACCTCTCCAAAAAATATTCCAACATATTTTCAAGCCTTAACCAAGGATCAAAGTGAAGATTAAAGTGGTTAAGAGTTTCAAGTGAGGTCTACACTTGTCTCCTCTTCTTGAAGATGTTTGGGTGAGTATTTTTAAGGTGGAGTAATCATGAAATTGAAGTGTTCTTGAATTTTGAGATAAGATTTCATCTTGGTTTCATGTTTATGAGTTTTCTTGGTAATTATGTTAAGATTGAGGAGAAGAAAATTGAAGGAAAAGTTCAAATATGCATTTGATGATATTTTGAGTTGTGAATTAACTTGAGTTATAATTATTAGTATGTTTTGAGCATAATCTTGTTATGAGGGATAATAATGATGTTAAGGAATTATCGTATACGAGTGTATAAGGGGTTGTATGAAGTTTTTGTTATGGATTGATTATGGAAAGAAGTTTTGGGATTGAATTGAGTATAGTTTGAATGTAATCTTTTGATTATGGAATTGTTGATGTTTTATTGTGCTTTGGGAGTTATTTTGAAGACTGAAGGAGTAGAAGATATAGGGAAGATGCTGCCCGAATTTTGACAGATTCTAAAAGGGTTTAATTTGAAAACTTAAGATAAGCATACGACGACAAGCCTAACAATAGTATGAATTTTCCTGAATATAGATATACGAGCTTGGGAGGACAAGCGTTAGGTATTTAAGGAGACCGAAAAGGTATGTTAAGGCTGTTCCTTCTTTTCTTGGCATGATTCCATATATGGATAGAGTGTAATGAACCTTGTGACTAGAGATTTGTCTAAGTAGAGCTTATCATATTGTTGCTTGACTTCTGAGTGTTCTATTATTCTTTCTGAGGGGCCAGATCTCCTTGCTATGTCCTTGAGTTCATAGAGAAACAGAAGAGACATGTTATAGAGTTGGTATTTTTCAGCACATGCATGATATATATTTATATACATTTTATTTAGCCTGGCCATTTAGTCAGTGAGACATTTTCTTTAGCCTGGCCACTTAGTCAGTGAGACAATTTCTTTAGCCTAGCCACTTGGTCAGTGAGATATTTTCTTTAGCCTGCCTACGGTGGGGTGAGACGAATCGCCCTGTCGTGGAGACAATGCCCGGGTCGACGGGTCGGTGAGACAGTTACTGACGGGTAGGTCGAATTTTTTAGTTGTGTCCGCCACTTGGTCAGTGAGATATATAATAGTATTATATTGCATTTCATACGAGATAGGTCAAGTGAGATATTCAGAGCATTTTTTTTTGGCCTCCAAATTATTACATTTTCAGTTCAGTTTCAGTTATCTATTGCCTTACATACTCGATACATTATTTTGTACTGACGTCCCTTTTGCTTGGGGGCGCTGTGTTCATGCCCACGCGTTGTGGTAGCCGGACGAACGATCCCGACTCAATAGGCCTTCCACTTAGTCCCAAATTGCCGGTCGGTGCGCTCCACTTGGTTCGAAGCTGCATTCCTTTTTGGTAAACTATTTTGACATGTATATATATGGGTGTGACGGGGCCTTGTCCTTTCCTTTCTGTAGCTCGTGTTCCCTAGAGATCTGTAGACAGTTGTATGTAGTCGGGATATTATGTAGCCGTGTTGGCTCTTAGTTTTGTTGTTCAGCTTACATAGCAGCCTCGCCGGCTTGCTCAGTTGTGTATATATATTTTGGGTGTGTGTGTGCCCGGTTTAGACGAGATAGTCAGCACTAATATATATATATATATATCCAGATTACGGCCTCGCCGGCTTGTTGGTATTGTCTGTGTGTAGGTAGGCCTTAGCAGAGTTTCAGATTTAGAGTAATTCACTCGGGCCTAGTTTGTGGCACCCGGGCCAGGTGCGATCCGTATTTGGGGCGTGACAACAATATCCTTCAATATTGAAAAATATGTTTAAAAATAAGGGAAAGATTTTGTCCTTTTAAGATATCTAAGTATCCTTATGATACTTCTCCAATGCTCACTTCTAGGATTATGAGCATATTCGATATTTACGAATAGCAAAGGCAAAATCTAGTGCAATTAAATTACCAATATACTAGCATAGTCTTATTGACTAATAAATCTTACTACTGAGTTCTCAATTAATTTATCAACCATCAAATTAAGTATAAATTTTCTAATACCCAAATGATTAAATACCTTGGAAGGAACCTTTTCAATGTAGTAATAATCACATAAAATGAAACCCCACTACATTTTTAATTTTGATACCTAAGAGATAGTATCAACTTCTCCCAATCTTTCATCTTAACTTGAGAGTTCAAAACATCTTAGTTTCATGTATGCTTTGCATATTAGTTCTTATAGCAAGTCACCAACATAACGATATACTATCCTTTGTGAACCTGAAATCTATTTATCCACTTTGTTATGTTAAACCATTTGATAATACAGTCAAACCTCTCTATAATGGCAGTGTTTGTTCGAAAATTTCATGACTGCTATAGTGAGGTGTTGTTATGTATGTATAAATGTTTAGATCTCATTTAGCTGTTATAAACAAAATACGCAAACAATTATTTTTCTGTAGTTTTTATGTTACTCCCTTCGGAAAAGAGTGTCCACTTAGTCTTTTTCTTTTGAGTCACAAAGAGTGTCCACTTATCAAATCAAAAAAAAAATTAACCTTATTTTTTTAGATTTACCCCTATTAAGCGCAATGTAATCAAATAACAATTCCTATTTAATTAGGGATAGTTTAGTTAAATTTCCTATTTTTCTCTAAGAGTTAGTACTTTCTTAAGGGGTGTGCAAATGCCTAAGTAGATACTCTTTTTGATCCGGATGGAGTATAAACGAAAACAATATACTTGTTAATTTTAAATCTCAATTGATTTTCATAGCTCATAACTAAAAATTGGAAAAACTAATAAATTACTAATAAACCAATAACTAGTTGTACCATACCGATATAGAATTAAAATCTAAGGAATATATGCATTTAAAAATAATTGAGATTTTACTATTCAAGTTTGACATAAGAATTCTACAATCGTGTTGTTTCGTAAATTTCAATATCTTAGTGATAATATAACATTTGAATTGACGAAGAATTTTGTTCAAACTTTCAACAAAAGGAAATTTAATAGCTTTCCTTTGAAGGCTATCTAAGGGCTTAACAGTTGACTCCTCTACTATGTCCATGACATTAATGATGATTACCATAAATAATTTAATATTTTTTATTATACATAATATGTCTCTTACAAAATATAATTTCACAATATTTGAGTATGGCTTGTTATAGGGAGGTAATTTTACAAAGAGTGTGCCGCTGATGAATGCCATTGCTGTTATAGGTGGATGTTGTTATAGAAAAGTAAAATATAGCATGAAAAATCGGTTCAGGTGAAAATCATGCCATTATAGTGAAACGGTGTAATGTCGAATGACAATTATAGAGAGGTTTGAATGTGTTACTTATCAAATTTTCATACTTTTTGGAGCTTGTTTAATCCATACAACAATCTTATAATAACTTTCTTCTTATTTTCAGGATGCACAACCTGAAGCCATTGCTTCACTTCTTTTGATCCTCATCCAGATTCAAGACAATAGTATTTTATTTAATACTTTATCTGTACTTCCTTCAACTAAAACATAATTTGCTTGAGAAGAAATAAAAATCAGAATTTAAATTTTTATTTTCCGTTAGTCTTTCACTCCTCCTAGGTTTAACAGAGGATTCAATCTCTTTTTTTAATCCAAAGAAGAAACAAGTTTCATACTACATATTGTCCAGAGTTAATACACTCTTATTCACAATTACCGTAGTATTATTTTGACTTACTACATTCTCAATGATCAATGTAATATTATCATATTTTCCTTCATTGGAAAGTATTTCACTTTCTCGATCACTTTGTAGGATTTTAGTTTCCTTTCCAATGGCTTTCCAACTAATCCTTAGTAACCCTTTAGCATTTCAACAGTTTGACCTTTTGTTCCTATCAGACTAAGCAACGTATATCTTCACTAATCCAAAATATACATATTATTTCATGATCTCAAGAATAAATTTTCAAGAATTATTATAAGCCTAATTTATAATATTCACATATTCATGCATGCTTCCAATTTGTTTATTAACTAATTAATTTCATACACGCAAATAGAATGTACTTTGAGATCATTAAAAAATAAACATCTACGCTAACATCATAAAAACTAGACTTCATAAATCATAAAGGGTAGAAACACCAAATATATAAAGTAATAAAATAAAATAAAAGTAAAACCCGAAGTTATTATCACTTTCTTTAATTCATTGCTTGGAGTTGGATTTGCCTTCCATCAATATAATCTCCTTTCCCAACTACACGGCATCATTATTCCAAATAAAAAATCATGGACTGAAATGAGTTCAAAGATTTAGTCACTGAATATTGCAGTCAACCAATAAGTCCAACCTTTGCAAGAAATATTCTTCCATGGGCAGCGTTCCACGTTCGCCGCACCAATGTTATTACTCTGCAAATATGTTATAAATTTGGTTTTCACTGCAATCCACCAATCACCGGTTCGTACAAACAGTGCCATTTGGGTTACTTTGTTCTTCTCGACAAATTGCAATTGTCTTTCAAAAACCAATGTCACTCCGAATTCTCCTTACATCAGTCATCTAAGACATGATAAATTTAAATTCCTTAATATTGTTAGAAAAATAGGTTTCAGAAGTGAGGAAAAAATCTGGCTTTGATAGAGTAATCTCCGTCCTTAAAGAATTTAAGCTCCTACTTCATTGCTGCAGGGATGGTGGCAGAACTCTTCCAGAATTTGCAAAGCCAATGAAATTCAAGTTTCAGCAATTAACTTGAATTTCGCACAAAAACAGAATGTTGTGATTTGTAGTGAAAGTGAAAGAGAGACAAATATGATACATCTTTTATTTTCGAATAATCAGGTATTTATAATACATAAGTGTCTGTTAAAACCAACAGACTTGAACCCTTTTAGGATTAGGCACCTTTTAATTTAAACATTTTAGAAATAGGTACCTTTTTAATCAGGTATTTATAATACATAAGTGTCTCATTTTTTTTTTTTTTTTAATAAATAAACCGACCAGATGAGGTTGGTAATATTATACAAAAATCCGTAAAAGAATATACCGATCAGACGAGGTCGGAAATTTATTTGTAAGTAAAGATTATAAATTATTTTTAATAAACCGACCTCATGAGGTTGATAATATTTAAAATTTAAAAAATAATAATTTAAGATACCGACATTCTTGAAATTCTTTCATAACATGAGTTTCTTGATTTTTTTTAAGGATCAGCTAATTTTCTTGGGGATAAGGCACTATTACCCCCCTGAACTATACCCGAAGTTGCTACGACACACCTTACCTTTCCATAGGTCCTATTACCCCCCCTAAATTTATTTAAAACAGAATAATTACCCCCTTAAACTTATTTAAAACAGAATAATTACCCCCCTAAATGCTGACGTGGCAAGTAGAGTGTGTTTCACTCTCTTTGAGAGAGTGAGAAACATAAAAAATGGGAAAACTTTATTTTTTTCTTAAAAATCTGTATTTTCTTAAAATATGAAAATAAATCTAGTTTTCCACATTTAGTTTTAAAAAACTGGTTTTTCACATTTTTAAAAAATAATTAATTTTTTCAAAATTTTATTAAAATTCGGTTTTTTCACATTTTGACAAGAAAAACACTTTTTCTGGATTTTATTTGAAAAATAAAAGTGTCCTAAGAAAATGAAATCATGAAAATCAAAATTTTTTAAGACATTTTAAGAAAATAATCAAGTTTTCCATATTTTTAATAAATCCATTTTTCCATATTTTAAAAAAATTCATGTTTTCAGTTTTGTTTTGTTTTTTTTTTTAAAAAAAAAGGGTTTTAAAAATCTTTTTTTTTTTAAGAAAATTCAGTTTTTTAATCCATGTTTTCTGTTTTTTTTTTAATGGGTTTCAAAAAAAATAATCAAATTTTCAATTTTTTTTTTAAAAACGGTTTTTAAAAATCATTTTTTAAAAAAGAATATTCATTTTTTTATTTTTTATTTTTTAAAATTGACACGTAAGCAGAAAATAATTTGAAAAAAATAAATACACATGTGGCAAGGTGAGTGTATGTCACTCTCCCATATGAGAGCGGGCATCAACGTTTAAGGGGGTAATTATTCCGTTTTAAATAAGTTTAGGGGGGTAATAGGACTCAAGGAAAGATAAAGTGTGTCGTAGCAACTTCGGATATAGTTCAGGGGTAATAGTTCCTTATCCCAATTTTCTTGTTTAAGTTTTGCTTAAATGGGTCCAAGATTGAATTTTTCTGACAGGTGGGGTAAGGATATACAAAAGGGAACACCAGTGATACAGAAGGGCCAAGTTTTTGCTGCTTTCAGTCAGATTCACATATCTGTCTAGGCACACTATTAGCTAATACTAGCTACTTTTAATATGCACACAAACAGAGAGCTTGTATATTAAATTGTAGAGCTTGAGTACATAAAATTAGTATACACTAGTGTTTAAATTTTTGTAAATCTTGGGTACATAGAACAGTTGGCAAAGATTAGTCATGTTTCAAAAACCCACAATATCAATATTTTATATAGAACTTAATATATTTTTTTGCGTACAATAACCGCGGCTCATTACATCAAGTATACCTAAACGTTTGGATCGTTGTTTTAGGGGTTGTAAAGTGTCCCGAAGTAAGTTTTGTTTGCTTGGAAACTTGTCATCTTTAGATCTAAGTGTCATATTTTATAGGGTTTTGATATAAGTGTTTTGAAATAAAAATATTATATTCAAAAATAATTCATCCAATACGAGAGGTTCAACCAAGGTATAATATATCTCATTCAATGCTCCCACCAAGGTTTGATCCCTTGTTGTTGGTATTTTAGGGAAAATACATAAAACCCCCCCCAACGTATAGCCAGATTAATTATCACGCATCCAACCTTTGCGGCGACCTATTACCCCTCCAGTCTTAATTTTTCAGTATTTTAGTACCATTTTTATTTGACGTGGCAAAAAAAAATTAAATTATGGCAAGTGAAAAGCAAAAAATATTTTTTATATTTTAAAAAAAATTAATTTTTAAAAATTTATTTATATTTATCCTCTCACCCACCCCCACCCTCCCTCTCTTCCACATTTCAATTGTTAAATGCAATTTATTTTTCTCTTCTTCTTTCTCCTCAACCACCGCCGCCACCACACCTCGCCAAAGAAGAAGAAGAATCGCAAGATGGGAAGAACACCGCAAGAAAGAAGAGAGCAACAAAGAATAACAACAACAACACCAATATGAAAATGGGTCTGACCCATTAAAGCATAATGCCATTTCGGTGGAGGAGATATTTTGGTGTTTGATTTGCCTTCAAATGAATGTGTGTGTGTAATGAAGGAAAGGAAGAAAAATGGGTTGAATGTGTGTGTGTTAATGGAGGAAGAAAATGGGTTGAAGAAAATGGGTTTTAATGGAGGAAGAAAATGGGTTGAATGTTTCTTGAAAATAAGCCCTTTATGATTGATGATTAAATTGAATGTGTGTGTTAATGGAGGAAGAAAATGAGTTGAATGTGTGTGTCATACCCTATTTTAACTGGGGTCAAAATAGTTTACAACATACCGGTAATTCCGGGGTTATTTAAGGTTAAGGAGTCGCCACCTAATTATTTACGGTGAATTAGGACACCTAAGGTTAATTAAAGTTATTTCTAAAGTTGATTTTATTTTAAAGTCTACGAAACCAAAATTCCGGGTAAGGGTTCAACTAACTTAAAGGGAAGGTATTAGGCATCCTCTAAGTTCCATTAATCATGGTTAATCCGACCGGACTCAAATTTAATTAGGCTAAGTGTAAATATAGTATTTAAATTTAAGAAAAATGGCTTGTAAATGTTACTGAGGTTTTAAAAGAAAATATAATAATACTATTTAAATAATACTGGTAAATATTGCTAAGGCTTTAAAAATGCTATTTAAAACAAGATTTGCATAAAGTATGCAAGTAGAAGGAAGTGGAATTTATGCAGCGTTTTAATAAATATTTGATATAATTCAAGTGGTGAGGCATTAATTGGTTTTTACATTTTTAGGAGTATAGACAAAAATACAAAATAGCTGATAAGAGTTTTCTTTGTCTTTATTAACTATATTTTAAAAAAATATGCATATTGACTCAAAACTTGGAGAGTTATTTATAAAATATATTTGATTTTATGTTTGCATATTAGCGATGTTTCAAAATTTCTAAGATAGGAAAAGTGGATCATGATACTTTAGCCCAAAATATGTAGTCATGCTATTTTAAGATTCAATTATTCTAAGAAAGATAAATATTAGGAGTATTATAAATAACTTTGATATAAAAAGAAAAACGTGAAACTTTAATTAATTATTGGGTTTCCTTAAGTCAACTACCCATTTCATCTAAATTAACAAACAAATGTTAGTCATGCAATACATGTTAATACACACAAAAATGAAAGTAGAAGGATAGATATAATGAAATGGGTTTGGCCCATTTGGGATCGTAACGCACACCTTTGTTGGCTTTTGGGCCTGGCCGTAAAGTTTTTTTTTGTTTAATCTTGTTAGCGGAGTCGATCGGATGAAGGGGGTGAGGATAATGCTTCCGTTGGGCCTTGGCCCAACACCGAGTGCGGAAGACGAATCCCTCGGACTCGTATGTGAAGATCATGCATAAAATGAAAGGAAAGGAATTAGTATAGGATCAACGAGTAAAACTAAACATATGTACTGTAAATCTGAAACAAAACAGCGAATTGTATATATATTGTGTATGTTTAAATATATCTCATGTATACACATTTATAAGGATGTATAGAGGATTAATATTTGAAGGTTTTCAACCCCTCCGAAAACAACGGTCCTTAGATATTCGTATAGATGTAAATACTGATATTCTCTTCACCGACACAGCCAAGATATCTAAATATTAATGATCAGACATCACAAAGCAACGAAGGCGAGAACAAGGAGGGTCGGAACTCCCAAAATAACGAGGCAGAGTTTGTGACTAAGAAAATACTATTATTAAAATAAAATAAAACATAAGGCGCCAAAATGCAACCTTGGATAACAAAATTCGCGAGCCAAGTATACTACTTTGAACCGAAGCGATTAATTTGAAAACATTTCAAACTCGATGGCTAGGCGATGCAACTCGACAGTAGCATGCTTTTAAAGAGCGACGATATTTCACCTCAAAAACTAACCAAAACTTTAGTTTAAAATACCGCAACCGACAATTAAGCATAGCAGCCGAAAATGCAGCAACGATTCAACCAAATGCAGCGAACTTATCAAGAAAGAGGGCAATGGTTTCACTCGAAAACTCAATCAAAGCCTCACTCAATAGCCAACATGCGAAGTGCACTAGCTAGATCTCAAAATGTAGCGACTTAGGTGTAGCGTAATTTAACTCCCTCCACCAAATCGATAACCCACAAGCGTATACATTCAAATATAACAGCCAATAACCAATGCAGCGAGATCGCAATGAGCAGAACAGGACCAAACGGAACTGAAGCATTTTAGGTCGAAACTAAGTGTATAAACACTTTATTTTCATGAACCAAACAGAAAGTTAGATGTCCCATACCAAACTCCAACATGTGACATTGAAATTTTAAACCAAACTATCTTGATTGCCCTATTTCTCATAAAGTAGGACTGAAACGAGAGATGAAAAGGGAAGGAGATCTAAAGTGGACATTGGAGAACATAAATGAAATACATTCATGTAACCATGGCTTCTCCCCTATACAATTAAATCAGGCCACTAACCACACCCCAAACTACAGGCCAAGTCTTATTGATTCAAATTAAGCGAATGATCGTTACAAATTAAACTAGTAGCAAATACATCATATGAGGGACACTTAGACTTGAAACAATAAGTTCATAACTGATTTGTATCATCTAAATTAGCAAAAAGAGGAATTGTACTAAATTGGACCAACAACTATGCCAAACAAGCAATCCTTAAACAAAACAACATCGCATGCTTTTCGGCCTATAAGCTATGACATGCTAACCAATTACCAACAAACACTAATTGCTCCATAAATACAACAATTACACGAAGACTAAAGGTACGAAACACCAAAAGAACAGGACAGAGATTAGACTAGTGACAGAAATGAATTTCGATCACTTAAGTTAACTCGTCTTGAAATTGTCATAACATACAGCAGCCCAAAACAATGCTCAAATCAATCACTATTCTTTTAACATGGAGAGGACTCATATACACCTGTCGTAATCAACAATAGTCGCACACGCACCAACTTACATTAAGAAACTAAGCTAAGGCTGACCCGAGATCGAAAGGCGTAACTATCGATCGATATGTATTACAAACCAAACACCACATAACCAAGTAAACCTGAAAACTAATCTAAGGTGAGACACAAACATATCAATGCTGTTAACTCTTAAATTGAAATGAAGCTGACTGCGATGACAACATACACGAACACATCGAGACTTTAGGATTCAAAATCAAGCAAAAGGAAAAATACACTAACCTTTTGTGGGTGCAGTGAATAGGGTACAGTGGTCGTGAATCTATTCTCGAATACACGAACGATTTCGAAACTAAAATTATCTAAGCCAAATTCTTGGTCACGGCTGATAATAAAAATCGAGAATCCAAGGCCTTCGATCTACGCTCGACTTCCCAAGCAACAGTCGAATGGACAAGAATGAATAAATTAACACTCCAAATTTAGTGTTTCAAGATATAGTCGTTGAAAATGTGTTTCAAGTGGAGTTTTTTTTTTGGCGACTGATCGAACTGTTTTTGTAGGTCAAGAAAGTGAGTATTTATATGGTGATTTTAGGGTTTCATTTGGGCGGGATTCGAAGTTGAAAATCGTTTCAAAATCCAATCGTTAGGGTTTTCAAAATGAGTCAAAAATAGGACCCGTTTGAATCAATGTTGATTTTTGGTCAAAAATCGAAAAGAGATGAAAGTAGAGATTTACTCGAACTCGGCTAAAGGGGACTGAAACTAAATTAAAGTACAAGTTGCCTTGCCTATTTGTGTTGATTCAGCGGTGAGGAGTGATTCACCATCTTGTGATTTTGATATATGAGAGTCGACCTTTTCCAAAATGGGAATAAAGCCAAGCTTGGCTCTGTCATTGACAGAGCCGTTCACGGGGAGAGAGAGAGATGAGAGAGAGGGTGAGACGCAGAGAACATTGCACGAAAATGGGAATGGGATCTGCCATTGTTGAAAGAGTTTTATTTCTTGGTTTAGAAAGGAAAGAAGTGAGAGAGAAAGAAGAGAGAAGAGAGCGTATGGGAGAGGAGAATGTGCGACTAATGAAAGAAAATTAGGTTAGGTATAGGAAGTGACGACGTGGGCCGGGTCGGGTAGAAGAACTGGGCCGGATCGGGGAAAGGTTTTGGGCTGATTTAATTGTTGGGCTGAATTGTTTTTGGTCCGAAAATGTGGCCCTTTTCTTGCTTCAATTAATTTATTCTTGGCTTTTAACTTAATATCTAGTACAATATATACTATGTAAATACAAATGGTAATTAGTATGTGACGAACCATTTAAAATTTGTAATAAAGTAATGAAGGTAAATAGTAGTAGAAAAATAAAATAGTGGTGAAAACGAAATACTTAGCTCGTTAATAAATTTAGAAACTCCAAGAAATAAATTAGAATAAAGGAGGGACGAAATTGGGTGTCAACAGTGTGTGTGTTAATGGAGGAAGAAAATGGGTTGAATGTGTGTGTGCTAATGGAGAAGAAAATGGGTTGATGGATTTCTTGAAATGAAGAAGAAGAAGAAAGGTTTAGTGATGAAGAACAAGAGTTTAGTGATAAAGAAGACAAAATTAATGATTTAATGGTTAATTAGAGGTTAATTAGTGTAAACATAATTAATAAAAGAAAAATCAAATGAAAAAAAAAAATGGCGGATGTGGCGTGACGTGGCACCAATGTGGCGGAGAGTGTGCAAGACTCTCCACTGTGCAACTGGGCTTCAATTTTTTTTTTGCCATGTCGTCAAAAAATGGTACAAAAATACAGAAAAATTAAGATCGGGGGGTAATAGGTCGCCGCAAAGGTTGGGTGTCTCATAATTAATACGCTATACGTTGGGTGGGGGGGGGGGGGTTATGTATTTTCCCAAAAAGAAGTAAGTAAAAAAGAGAGGCTAAACCACCAAGCCAAATTGATGAATGCAATGAAGTAGACACTTTTTATTTTTTATATTGTTCGCTAATGTTATCTAACTCGTTTTCATAAATTGAATTTCGAACCTCGAAATTGACATTCAAAACATCATTACCATGGGATTAGCATCTCGAAATAGATTTTTTATCATTAGAATTTTACTAGAGAAGAATGAAAATTGTGCACCAATTTGGGAGAAAATTCAAATTGAATGGGATAATGGGCGCTTTTTGGAAAATCGACCCGCCCAAACCGCCTACGGCCGTTTGACTCGCTAGATCTCGAAAAACTACCCCTGGGTAAAAAAAAATCGCATAAATCGGACATTCGAGCGCAAAGTTATGACCATTTAAAGTTTCAACAATTTACAACTAGTTTTCTACCTATGCTCCTGTCCTTATTTTTTATTTACGTGAATGAAGAGGCATATGTATACTTGATGTAATGAGCCGATATTATTGTACGCTAAAAAAAATATTAAGTTCTATATAAAAGATTTATATTCCGACGTTTTGAAACATGACTAATCTTCTGTCAAAGTACGAAAAAAAAACTTAACGATAACAAATTTCCAAACTTACTTCGAGGCACTTTACAACCCCTAAAACGACGATCCAAACATATATGTATACTTGATGTAATGAGCCGACATTATTTTACGCTAAAAAAAATATGAAGTTCTATATAAAATATTTATATTCCGGTGTTTTGAAACATGACTAATCTTCAGTCAAAGTACGGAAAAAAGCTTAATTTTGAGTTTGATTTCCAAAGAACAAAGATGACAAGTTTCCAAGCAAACAAAACTTACTTCGGGGCACTTTACAACCCCTAAAACGACGATCCAAACGTTTAGGTATACTTGATGTAATGAGCTGACGTTATTGTATGTAAAAAAATATATTAAGTTTTATATAAAATATTGATATTTTGGGATTTTGAAACATGACTAATCTTTGCCCAAAGTATGAAAAAAACGTGATTTTGATAGGTTAAAAAAGAAAGAAAAAAAAAAGTTCCCTCTTTCACGCATAGAATGTGTGCGTGAAAGGACCAAACTGAAGAAGTTACAGTTTTGTCCTTTCACGCACAGATTTTGTGTGTGAAGCCTACTTTGGTTTTTTTTTTTTTTTTTTTTTTTTTTTTTTAAGGGTTAGTTTGGTTCCAAAAGTTATTTTTTGTGTTAAAAAAGTCGCGGATTCTAATCTATGCGCTAGTCAGTACAGTTGGTGTCATATTACATAATACTCTGGCTTGCAGCCACTAAATCTAGTAATCTACTACTGATTGTGCCTAAGTTATATGTCCTTTTAGAGTGTGATTAGGCTACCAGAGTACTGTATGAATGAGTACTTAAGTGCAATGTTTATCAATTATGCTTTTGATACGTCTATGATACAAGCACAAACTTATGTGAACTGTGTTAATATCATTCTTTTTGTTTCTTACTTTTTAGCTGCCATCTAAATTTGAAAATCCAGGATTTGAATTGATGTCCTCTCATTAATTCCTTCTAAATTTCATTGATTCCTCCTAAATTGCATTGATTAAAACAGTTGATTTTCCTTGTTCTTTTAATTTCATATTCAATTTCAATAATCACTTTAGTGAGGTGCGCCATAGTTTGCCACATGGCACAGAGCCTACACATCAACAAACGGATGAATTGTGGATTGCGATTGTTGGTGGCCCCACTAGGTTTGGTACAACTTATGGAATGTCAAATCGACCATTTCGTAAATTCCAATCGCCCCTGCAAGGCATATGTTCTTCCAATGATGTCGGGTCGATAGATAGAGCGAGTGTTTATGGCCATGGAGCAAAAGATCGCTGAGCTATCTAGCCAGCTACAGGCCTCGGAGGCGAAGGATAGGCGGAGAGACGAGCAGTTACAGGCCGCGGAGGATAGGGAGAGGCGGAGGGGCGAGTAGCTACAGGTCGCGGAAGATAGGGAGAGGCGGAGAGACAAGCAGTTTGCGGGTATGAAAGCTTAATTAGACTCATTACTTGCTTCGCGGGGGGGGGGGGGGGGGGGGGTGGGTTGGGCATTCCCCCTTGTCCAAATGACACTCATAGCTCCAGGGTCAACCTCCCCATTCTCAATCTAGGTCACGACATTGAAAGGTTGGTCAAGAATTTCATCTTGTAGATGAGCCCGCTAGTGGTGATGATGATGGGGAGCACATGTCGAACACACAACAACATGGTTGAATTTTAAGTATTTTACTAACTCATGAATTTTTGGTGGATTTGTAAATATGTAAAAGTGTTTGATGGATGTTTTTGAATGTTGAAGTAGTTTAATGTTATAGACAGACTTAGCGTAGACTATTTTAATATTTTATGGATGTTTGCAAAGGTTGAAGTAGTTTAATGTCTTTTGTGAATGTTTGAATTACGTTTTGATTCAACTTTGAAGTAGTTTCGAGTTGAATTTGATGTAGTGCGAGTTGTAGCATGTTATTATATGTGCTTGTTAGATTGTTGGTAGCCTTTGAGCTGGTTTTGAAAAAATATAGAATTTTTTATGATTTTTGGTAGGTGGGCAGCTGCGAAAGTAGCAAAATGCTGCTAATTTTTCTGCAGAAAACCGACCTCATGAAGTCGCTTATGTTCATATCATTTTCCAGATTTTAAAGAAAGACCACATGAGGTCGATAAATAAATTACATTTTGCAAAAACCGAGCTCATGAGGTCACTTCTTGATTATCATTATTTACAAATTTATAGTTACGGACCTCATATGGTCGGTTTACTTAAGAAAAAATATATATTAACTTAATTTTCCTACTACGTGTGATCGATAAAGTTAAATAACAAAAAATATTTTGGACAAAACCGACCACATGGTAGCACAAAAAATAAATAAACACAATTTCAACATACCGATCACATGAGGTCGATAACTTCTAAAAATAAACAAAAACTAATTTAATTTATTGACCTCACGTGGTCATTAATACTCTTGCGAAAAAAATAATAATTTAATATACCGACCTCATTAGGTCGGTATGTTAAATTTTTTTTTTGGACGAATCATCTACCTACCACGTGTGGTCAATTTTTTCTGACCTCATGAGGTCTATAAATATTTGTGACCTGCTCATACCTGACCTACTTTTGAGGTCGCTTTTTTTCCAAAACCGACCTCATGAGGTTGGAAAAATCAATTATTTTTGGTCGATTTTCAGCATTTGTTTTTAGTAGTGTAACAACCCGACCCCCCCTCCCCACCCCTTCCTTCCTTAGTTAGTGATTGATGTTGTTTATGAGATTTATGCATATAGTAGGTTTCTTTCAAGTTGAACCTTCTACTTGTATAAACTATTCAAATCCTTGTCGAAATTGATAGTTAGATTAATTTCTATTGAACTACAATTCCTTAATGACAAAGACGAAAAAGCTTTATACACATAAATCATACCAACTTCACAACTTGTCCACCGTGAGTTTTAGCACCCGATTATGGCCTTGTGCTACCTCCTAAATTCATAATAAAACACTTTACCAAGTTTGTCTCCCTACTTTGGCCGAAGCGGCACCACTTTAAGTATTTATATGGGCAAAGTTCTAAACCAAGTCCTTATCTTGGACTTACCAAGTCCTTACCCAGGACTTTACTTAGTTCTTAATTCGGACTCTGATTTCTTCATTAAGAGTACTTTTATATTCACCCTCATTTTCGTAAGTACCAAATTTCAGTACTTGTTAACAGTCATAGAATAACTTGTTCTTACCTTTTGAATCTTTAGTATTGTTGCAGAGCAATAGTAGAGGTAAGGTTCCCATTACATGTGACAATTCTATTCGCCTTAGACTCACAACACTCATAATGCTATAGTCATACCTCTTGAGAGCATTTTACACGTCAAAGGATCGGCATAGTCGTTTAGACATGACATAAAAATACTGGTGATAATTCCACCAAAATATTGTCTTATACATGATTCAAGCAATATGTCTAGATTTTCCATTTTTGCTAAATTCCTTAGACATAATTGCTTCACTATCACAATGCAAAGAGAATAATTGGCTTCTGTTGTGGCCACAACTTTATAATAACTTTTCTAGCCCTTTTGTCTCTCTTCCCGCATGTATAAATTCAAATTTCATAAAGAAATGAGTAACCCAAATCTGTTTCTTTGAAGCTCATGAAACTACTTCTCCATCCACCATAGTATCCGCTCAAACGTTAACCTATTATCATTTACACTAATTATCCTACTAGCATCACAATTGTTACACCCTATACTTGCGGAGAAGCTCTGATCAAATTTGAGCGTAAGTATGTTGAACGATGGCTAAGTAAAACAACTTTGGAGTATAAGGGACGAAGCATTATTAAGTATATTTTATGACGTAAATAATGCGTATGAGGAATTCCGGAAGGTCCTATAAGGAATTGAGTGGAAGGAGTTGAGTTCATAAACACTTTATCAAGTTTGTCTCCCAACTTTGGCGAAGCGGCACCATTTCAAGTGTTTATACAGATAAAGTTTTAAATCAAGTCCTTATCTAGGACTTTTCAAGTCCTTACCCTGAATTTTACTTAGTTCTTAATTCGAACTCTGATCTCTCCATTAAGAGTACTTTTGTACTCGATCACCCTCATTTTTGTAAGTACTAAATTCCAGTACTTGCTAACCGTCAGAGAATATAAGGTTGACAATTGACATTGCACATGGGATACCAATATATCACTCTTTTTTGTTTACTTGCAGAAGAAATTTAAATAAATGGATACAAAGTTGACTGTTCATGTTTGATTATAGGACGCACAAATTAGTGCTCATGGCTATAGCTAGAAAATTACACCGAACTACCTCCAAAAATAACAAATCGGTCAAATCAAACCCCAGAAGTGACACCATACATATACGTCATGTGAGTTGTGACCCTAATTTCTTGGGTTACTCCATTCCGGAAAGAATGTTATCCTTCTAACTATGAAAAGAATTTAGCTTAAACTTTTTATTTATTTATAATCATAAAGCTTTTATAACTATACGAATATCATGACACCTCTGCAATCACAAGTTTTAAAAACCTTATAGGCACACACTATACTCCCTCTATCCGTATTTACTTGTCCACTATATTAAAAATAAATGACTGCTTTTATTTATCAAGTTTGGAAAATCAAGAGATAATTTATTATTTTATACTCCCTCCGTTTCAATTTATGTGAAACCATTTGAATGGGCACGATATTGAAGAAAGAGGGAAGACTTTTGAAACTTGTGGTTCAAAATAAGTCTTGAATATTTGTGTGGTTGTAAATCATTTCATAAAGTGAATTTGTTTTCAAATTAGGAAAGAGATCATTCATTTTGACACGGACTAAATAGGAAATAGGTTCAAATAAATTGAAACAGAGGGAGTATTACCAATTTTACCCTTACTACTAAGTACTATAATTATTTCCAATTCATTTTCCAACATATAAAAATTAGACGTGACATCGTAAAATTACCATTTTATTATTGCTTCTAAAGAAGTGTGCCAAGTCAAATATAAACGTAGAAATTATATTATGATATTTTTAAAATCATCGGTTACAAAAGTCTTCATTTATTATAACCATCTTGTTTTAACGAAGACCAAAAGCCACTTAACATCGTAGAATTCAGGGGGTCTAGCTGTTCGCAACATATGACTTTCACCAATAGGTACATATGGTCATTAGCTGAAAAGCAATTACAACTTGACAAACACAAAATAATTAATAGTGCTTCTCTTCAAAGCCATTAGAATCGAGCTCACAGCTTAGGCAGTGGTTTCTGCAAATGCAATGAAGGAAAAATAAACATCAGTGCATGCACCACGTATAGGCAATTGCTATACTATAGCTTATATATAATTAATTGAACACACCTTGTATTTCCAGTAGCGAAATAGATTCGGAGGTGACATGGGAAAGCTCGAGCATATTGGCAGCAGCTGCTCCAATCACCCGACTGTTCTTATGATTCTTGCTTTCCATGTCTGGATGAACCTTCCTTTTCAACGCCCTAGTCATCAACTACATAAACACGAATTTAAGTAGCGCTAGCATGCTTATAATATTGCTCCCTATACCCCAATTTATATGACAACGTTCAAATTTCAAGAGTCAAACAAATTTTTCTTTGATGAACATGATTTTTTCAAAATTACGAAGTTTGACTTTCAAAATCTGAAACGTCACATATTTTAAATTGAGACAGATGGGTTTAAATCAATTGGAATTGTTGCCAAGTGATAGTATAAGTTAAAATTGAGTAACGGCAAGCAGTAAATTGCAGGCTCACTTGTTGTAGTTTGAGGATGGGACGAGAATCCTCCCGGACTCGCGGAATAAACTTCTTAGCAAAAGAAACTCCAAGTTTCATTTGGGGTTTCGACGTTTTCTTATTAGTCACGTTCAAATCCGGAAGGTGGACTTTCTTCTTATCAGAAAAATCAGCTGAGAACAAATCTGCCAATGTGATCCTTTCCTTCTTGCTGCCGTTGTTTGACTCATCATCATCATCAGTTAATCTTCTAGCAAGTGTGTTTCCATCAATGCCCATAATCACATTTGCTTTTGGTGCCTCATGACTTTGTTCATGTCCATTTGCATACATCAAGGGGTTTAGCTCTTCTTGATCTTCCTCATGATCATTAATTGTAATTTCACATTCTTCATCAATAAAATCGTCGTCTAGGTCACAACTTTGATCTTTTATTAGCTGGTCGAATCCTAATGTACCGATTGTGAGAATTCCTCCTTTCCAGCTATCCAACAAATGTGCCATAGAGGCATCTTGAAGGAGAACTTGTGTGTCCCCAATATTCGCATTGTTAATTTTCACCTCATCTTTCTTCACATTCCGATCAAATAATCCATCTGCCAAATATAAAATCTTGAACAAACATATTAGTTTCTTTTTTAAGAATTTACAAAGCCAGAAAATAAAAGAAGGGTAGCTTCACCTTTCTGATTAAGTTTACGCTGAACCCAACTGAAGATCTACGTCCCGCCTCAAACAACAAAAAAGAGTAAATAACGTTCCAGAAAGACCGTGGGAGAAATTAAGAAAAAGAACACCGGTTAGCTACAGATGATGACTGAATAAATTAAATAAAATCGTACCTTCATTGGTTGTCGTTGTTTTGGGATTTGTCAATGAAGTTGGCAATGGTAAATTGATTGAAGTTGAAATGTGTGACCCGGTGGTTAAGCAGTGGACTATAATATAATGGACAGATAAATCACTAAGTGCCGCCGTGGATAGAGGGAGAGGGGGCCAATTAGGTACGAGGTTCAACTACTTGACAAGTGTATAAACAGAGGGCCCTCTGTTTTTTAAGATTATATTGCATGGCATATATATTGCATGTTTCTGTATATAAATTACGTTCCATCTCTATGGCTTCTTCGATGCAGCCCATGTACTGATAGATGACGTTTGTGTAAAATGGATGGGATATCCCTCGACCTTAACTAGATAAGGGTTAAAAACATACCTCAAGTATTCAATTTTTTTAGTTTTCAACCTGAATTATTAGGTGTGAGAGTTTCTTACCTAAACTATCACTAACTAGTTAGCAAAACGCAACTCAATTATTAGTTGTTCACTTTTCTTACATGACAGTTGAGGTAGGAAACTCTCTCACAACTTGGGTGAATTGCACACCAACAGGAGCGTGAAGACCTTAAATTTTTAATTTTTTTAATTTTTTTTCTCTTTCTTCTTCCTTCTCTCTTCTTCCAACCTTTCCTCCACCTTAAACCACCACCTTGTAGAAAAAATCTCCATTAACAAGAAATAGCAAAGTCAAACTACTCCCACCGTTTTTAGGAAAAATAAAAAGAAAGTAGCAAATTTCACCAATCTTTTTCTTTACTCCCACCTAGGGTGTCAATGGTACGATTCAGGCAGTTATTTTATAAAATTTATACCATATCAATTTTTCAGTTATTTGATTTTATAGAACCAAAATTAGAATTTTCGAAACCGTCCCATCATCTCGGTTTCTCTTCCGTATCGGTACGGTTCGGTTAATTTTCGGATGTTTTTTTTCTAAAAAAAAACATCATGCTATAGTCACTAGTAAAAGTTAAAGACACGATTTCATGCATACTTCTATAGGACTTTAGCAAAAACTCTCTAGACATTTTCTTGTTTAAAGGGTGATGAATCAAGAAAAAATGAAAGATGATAAGAATAAAGATTGATCTCACTATTTTACGGTAGCGTAAAACAATGTTAAGCAAAGACAAAAAGTATAATTTAGATCGCACAAGGGGGCAAAACTCAATCAAGATGAAGCTCAAGAACGGAGTCTACTAAGATTAAGCATCCAATAAGATAAATTTAAAATCATATGAGTGGAAAAATATCTAATACTTTATAGCTTTCTATCTAAGATCGTTGGAATACCTTGTAGCTTACAAACTAGTTACTACTCGAGATGTTAGAACTAATTTAATTTCAATAAGAGTAGTATAATAGATTTTAGAGTTAAAACTTTAGGTGTTAATTATGTTGCCGACTTGTAGTCGTTTTTATCATCCCCAACCCAAGGCAAAAAATTAATATTTTATTATATTTAAATTTTGTAAATATAATATACACATATAAACTTATTCGGTATGGTTATATATTTATATAAAAACCGTCTGTTTTGTTAAAAAAAACTCAAAAATTGATTCGGTACGGTATGGTTCGATCGGTTAAGTCGGTTGAAAACCATTGACACCCTACTGAGTCCCGCCATTTTTAGGAAAAAGCTCATACTCTTCGCTTACTGTAGGACAACACTTGCGTCGATTTCCAAACTACAAGTCCCAAAAAATAGCAAATTCAAACATATTCAACTGTATTAGAACGATTCGTCATCTGTGCGAAAAAACAAAAGCAGAAAAAGAATAAAAATCAAACCTTTAAATCAGAATGGACCAGTAGTTTATTCAAGGAAGGAGATGGCTAACAAATTGGGTACAACAATGGAGATTTCTCACTAAAAATCAGAGTTTTTCAGTGACTGGCCGGAATTTAGTCGGCGGTGGACTCACAATGATGAGGAAGAGTCGAAGGGGCTAGGGTTGCTTGTGGTTTGGAGCGATGAAGGGGAAGGGGAGCACTGTCAGTGGTATCGTTGCTTGGGTTTTGCCGGAGCTCCGGCGTTGACTCATCGGAGAAGATGAAGTGCAGGGTGGCAGCGGGTGAAAGTCGGCGGTGACCTGTAACTTTTTTGCTTTTTTTATTTTGTTAAAATGTTAATGTAGTACTTTCTTTAGTAATTAATTACTAGTACTGAAATACATTCTTTAATAGTAATTGCTTTTGGTATATATGCCACATGTCAATTATTTAATTCGCCGTTTTGACACGTCATCGATGAGTGTAACACACTCGCTCTATCTATTTGACTGATTGTACAAAAAGTGTCTAAATGACACAGTCGAACTCTGCCTTATGTGTCTAAATGGAACAAAATTTAGTTGAGATGTCTAAGTGAAAAATCTCGACGGCCACAAGAAACTGTCAAAGAATTTGGCCTAAACATAATATACAGAAGAGCTTTCGAGATTGGTTTGTGTCATTTCTCCAAAGAAAACTTAATTATGCCAATAACTTTGAACTAATTCAAAGTACAGGGAATTGGCAATTAAAAGAAAACTGTATCACATGACTAATTGATTCAATTGTCATTTCATTTGGATGCAATTGTAGGGAATTTTCATCTCATAAACCCGACAAATATATGAGGATACACCTATAGCCAGTGGGCAGGGACTAATCTAAGAATGCCGTGAGAATATTATTTATCCCCAGCCCCATGTGCGCATTTGGTCATATCCCTTTTTCAGAAAAAAAAACGAAACACAAGATGTATCTTGTTTCAATGATGTAAATAATTCTTGAGTTAATAACATTTTTAGTTCCTTAGTTATTGATAAATTCTAATTTTAGTTCTTGTAATATCTGACTAAGCATGTTTAACTTTCAATTATTTGAAATGTCTACTTTTGGTCCCTTTGTTTGTGAAATAATTACAAATTTGCAAAAGTTATAACCCTTCCACCACTTAATTAACCATGGTTTATGACTTTATGTTAAACTTATATTGTTACTCCATATTTGAGTGTAATAAACTTCTAAAATTAGTCTAAATATAATATATTTCCTACATAAAAGGACTAAAATCACACACTTTACCTAATTGAAGGCCTAAAGTCTTGTGTCATATATCACGAGTATCAAAATAAGAATTTACCAATAATTTAAGGACAAAAAGTGCTACTACCCCATAATTCTTGCACTTTATGTCGATATTTAGAAAGATATTATGTATATGCACTAGAAAGCTATCAATTATTTTCGTCTTACGAACTAATTAATCGCCAAGCTGCTGCCTTTTTGCATTAATATTGCAGTTTGTAAAATAGAGAGCATGAATAGACCTCGATTTTGGAATATTTACGTCCGAACTTGATATCTTCTTCTTTTCCGTTCATCAAAGAACAGTAATACCACTACTAAAAAATCTCTATTTTTCCCACTGAAAAATGTGCAGAGGGAGTAGTGTTTTTACACGGAAAAATTAGGAAGTTTCCCAGCGTTTCAATGGAAATTTGTTTCCCACATTGCGTTTCCCCAGTGAATTGGTTCGGTAGGAATGACATGAGAAAATCATGTTTTATATCACAAATTTCTCACTGAATATCGGTAGAAAAAAACCTTTGTTTCTAGTAGTGTACGTAACGGATTTAACTTATGACGATGTAAAAAGAATTTAGGGACCTATATCCGATGGATATGATAGTGCAAGAAATCTAGAGGGGCATAAAGGGCAATGGATTTTGATAATCCGTCTAGCTAAGTAGAAAAATTGAAGTTAAATATACATTGCTAGTACAGGCCACCACAGTAGATGATACTGTTAGAAATTCTCTATTTAATGGACTCACATATTTAATATAATTGTACATAGATTGCTATCAATTAAAGAAGCCCGTTTTCTGATCTAAAAAAGTATTAATTTTATGGGTTAAATATATAAATCATATGTTATAAGGTATGAATTTTATATACGTAGAAACCTAATTAACTCTTCAGTTATAATTGATGGGTTCATAACTGAAGAGTTACACCTCTTCTGAAAGGTAATCTTTGAAGAGTTATGTCTCTTCTGAAGAGTTGTGTATATTCTATTTAAGTTGGTTGTGGTCCCTGTGCCACACACGTTATTATTCTTCTCTCTCCCCCATTATAGAAAGAATCAGAAAACATTAACGTGTGAAGGCTCAGAAGTTCATAACTTCCTTCAGTCGACTTTTACTAAGAATCAAGGTAAGTGTTCATTACTATCTAATGATTTACTTGCGATCCTGTGTTGTTAATTAAGTTTTCCAACAGATACTCCCGCAAATGCTGTAATTTTGACGGGTTGTGGCATGTCTGATTGCAGATATTGCCCACCTTCTTCTCATTTGCGAGTCCATGATGAGTAAGTTTTGCTTCGGATTCTATGAAAACATAATTTAAGGTCTTTGAAGATATTTGCAATGGGTCTGCTTGTTTCTCTAGCTAGACGTGGGTCTCTTCTTTTAGTCCCTCTCCTTCTTTCTTTATTCTTTTTCCTTTACCGACAAAGGTAGATGATATATTAGTGCAGCAAACAAACAATTGAGCAAATTCCATAATATTCTGCCCGTACAACCCAACTTAAGAAGTGCTCCCAAGATATTTCCTTCAACAAAAGAAGTGCTCCCAAGATATTTCCTTCAACAAAGTAATAGAAAGTTGAACACTCTTGTCAAAAATTGACACAATGTATATAAAAATTTCACTGTGTATATTAGATAAAGTTACTTCATGTACATATATATTAAATCTCGAATGCCCTTGATGAAATTCCTAATTTCGCCATTATATCTCCACCTCAATCATATTAACAACATTCTTGCACCCTTTTAAATCTTCGAATTCTTCCAACCATCCCTAATTGCACATTCAAGTGCTATTCTCATAGCAACCCTTTTAAAGCTTCATAGTCTTCCAACCATGTATGTGCAATTCTTATAGCAACCCTTTTAAAGCTTCATATTCTTCCAAATATGCATGTGTAACTCTTATAGCAACCCTTTTTAATCTTCATATACTTCCAACCATTCCTAATTGCACATTCAAGTGCAATTCCTATAGCAAGCGCTTTAACAGTTTATGATTTTTTTTTTCTCACAAACTAGATTGGGGAACCAAGGGCATAGCGAAGCAGTTTGTCAAGGCTATCCAGAACGGCAATACCAATACTTGCCCGTGTAGCATCCACATGTAAACGTGCATTAGCAGATAATAATATGCCTTCTGGATTTGATGGATTATTAGTGGAGCCATAAAGCAATTCCCATTTTGAGGATAAGTGGATGTTCAAAAATACCTTTATACGTACTCATAATAATGAAATAGTGACTTGGAGACAAAAGAAACCTGTGAATGTCACTAACCACCATTGCAACGTTCCATCGAACCTCCCAAAATTCATCCAAGATCTTCTTCAGAGTTAATGAATCAGTCTCCATCACTAGAGGTAACAGTTGATGATTAATGTGCAGTATTCCAATCCAACTTTGATAGCAAAAACTTCTGCAACGATATTAGCTTCATTCTGTATATATTCTTCTTGCTGACGCATAGATATTGAAAGGTCTTAGATCAATTGACCTGTTCTTTTAAGACCGCGCGAAATTTACAGAGGAGTTTATAAATGTCTCTGTCGATTGAACCATCAATTGGATCATTGTTACAGAGCAAGTTATAGTTCAATCATCGTGATTGCCACTTAATTGCACAAAGAAGCATAGGTGTAATCCTCGGTTTTCAATGCCCACATAATAAATTTTCTTACAAAAATGTGTAAAATGGACATGTTCACAATTAGTTTACTTGTAACAGACGCGGATTTAGAATTTCTAGAACATGAGTGCACCACTAAAAATTGAGAAAAAAAGAAAGTATTTAGTGGTAATCAATCCTTATTCCTTGGGGTAAATAGCTCAACATTCATGATTCAACCAAGTGCACCATTCAACCCTTTTGGAGCATGGGTGCCACCAAATAATATTAGATATGTTTTAAGAAATATGTACATAAAATATCTAGTTTTGCGGAGCGATCATGGGTTCACGTGCACCATAATTTGGGCCTAAATCCGCCCCTGACTTGAAAGCCAATATTCCAATAAACACTTAAAATTCACATGAATTGGTTGCTTGAAAAATAAAAAAGCAAAAGGTAAATAACATGTTGAATTACAGGTTAAATTACACTTTAAAAGCTTCCATTAATTGCACTACGAAAATGCCGCAATGTTTTAGTGTAGCATGCACAGTAACATATCCTTCTAATGCCCAACTCATCCGACTCCGTAGATCAATTCCGTGGCATTTGGAGCCTTGAAATTCTTTCAGAATCCCTTAACATACGTGTATGATATATCTTCCGCAGAAGTGGGGATAAGCCGGCTGATTCAGAATTTTAACTTTTTTGGTATTTCTAAATCACATCTCTTTTTGTTTTATGAGTTCTAAATAGGTTAATTTTTTACTATAAATACAATATTTAGGTCAAAGCTACTACTTATGCTGAATCAGTAACTTTTATGATGGGCAAAGGCGGAGCCAGAATTTTCTTGTTAAAAGCTTATATGATCACTCAACTTTGGGTAATTGGCCGCTATAGTTACTAAACTTATTTTGCCTTTCAAAAGTCACTCAACTTTTGGTAAGTGATCTCTATAGTCACTCAACTTTGTTTTGTCTTCCAAAAGTCACTCAACTTTGAGTAATTCGAGAAAAAAATTCTAAAATAAATAAAATCAGATATGCTTTCTTTTTTGAAACCTTGATTCAAACATTGAAATTCTTGGATAGTCACGAGAAATCCGGTAACTTTTTTTCCTTATTTTTTGACGCTTTTCTTTCCAGTGAAAGACCTTATTAGGCTTCTCTTGTGTATATAAAAAATTTTGGTTAATGAAAAACTCTTATTTTATTAGAAAATTTAGAGAAAGAGCTTCATTGCTTGTGGCCTCAGTCACTCAACTTTGGGTAAATGGCTTCCGTAGTCATTTTAGGCGGAAATATAATTTCCGCTACATATTTAATGATGTGGTAGTTATAATTTTTTTAACAAAATATCTTAAAAAATTAAAATCAATAATTAAATTTATTTATTTAGGATCTAACTCATCATAATTAGTGCATATAATACTAAAGTTTAGGATATTATTCATCATTAATACATAAAACTAATAAACTTAGACAATATATCTCAAGTTATATTGCAAGGCATAAATAATTAAAAAAATTATTCTAAGAATATAAAATCAAATTAAACAAGTGAGCCGATAAACCCAATTAGCCGGATTGTAAGTGTTAGAACCCGTAATTTTGTGCATTGGAGCAATCTGGATTAATTATGATAAGTTGAGGACAAAATTATTTCGGGATACAAAGTCGGGATTCTTGACCTTCGATTTTATTTTGAGTATAAGTTGTGCATGAATTTATTGGTATGGAACAATTAGGAAAATTTGGGACCAAAAGTGATAGAAATTAGAAGATGAAAATCATCCACAATTTCCATGGTTGGCCCACACAAATGGTGTTCAATTTTAATTGGGACAACACATTAATGTGGGCCAAAGGACGACCAAGTCTTGCTAACTTAAATAAAGATGACCACTTCATTTTTTCACTTCATCCACACTTGAAAAAAAAAAAAAAAAAAATGAAGACTCCCTCCATTAAGGAGCTCACAGCCACAACCCAAAAAAAAAAATCCACCTCCATTTCTTGTCCTTCAAATATTAATTCCTTGGGTAAAGAGGTTCCTTATAGCGTGGAACCATCGTTGGAGGAACAATCCACTCTCTTTTGGAAACCCTGGCTTGTGGAAGTTGAAGAGAGAAAGGTAAGATTTGATATGAAGGTTATATTATTGTTGTAGTATGTTAAATTGGAGGAAAATCATGAAATATGAAATGTTGGAAGTGAGTTGTGTATGTGGAGCTTAGTAGTGTAAATGGGTGTTGTTGTGTTATGATTGAAATTATGAATTAATGCCTAGTTAGTTGATTATGACCATTGTAAGGTGAAGAACGATTGAGAATTATCCATTTATGTATATGTGTAGTGTTGGTCGAAATGGGTCATATTATATGACAATGAACGAATGAATATCGCTAATGTTTTAATCGTCGTCGCTATGAATTTTATGTTGGAAATGAATGTTTATTGACTCAAATTGATGTTGTTAATGTTGCGGACTGTTTTAGGAGGTTATTGTATGTTTAAGGTAATTGGTATATTGATGAGATAGCATTGTTAGAATGTAAATTGTGGATACAAACCATGATTTAAAAATGAAGAAAACAATTAAAGGGGCTGCTCTCGGTTGGGACTGTTTTCGGCCAAAGTGGAAAAAAAAAAAAATTATTGGATCGTTGGGAATGTTATGTGAATTGTTTAGAATGTCTTTAAATATTGTTGGTAAAGAGTTGGGTTGGTAATCGAATGTATGATTTATATTGCGGCTTTGAATGTAAGCAAAAATATTTTGCAGGTTTTAAATAATGGAAAAGGAAGCTATTGTTGTTGTATTGTTTTCCAGTTGGATGTTGATGTTGCTAGGTTGGTTATTGTGGTTGTTGTTGTTGATTTTGAGCGCGTTAAATTCTCGGGATGGCCTAATTGCGGGGGAAGTCTTTCTACTAATTTTCTGTAAATTTAGAGTTAGTTTGGAATAAATCGCTTAAGTGCCTATGTCTAATATTGGATATTCGTTGGCATATTTGTAGACCTTGGAGAGCCGAGGCGTAGGTTGGGATTGACTTTAGATTGGCTATCTTGGGGTGCGTACGAGGTATGTAAAGCAACCTTCCTTCTTTTGGCATGCCTTAGTTTTACATAGGCTAGATTAGATAAAATTCAAATTAAATCCGAGCAGATATGAACCTTATATAATTCTTGGCACTCTTATGCATGACTTGATAAGAATATGAACCATTATGTCTTCGAAAAGAAAAGAATCGTTTTCCAAATGTTGTAATGATTATTCTGATTTCAAATATGACTATTGTACTTATCTTTTGGTATGTTTGCGAGATTTCGAAAGAGAACTTTTGACCATCGCTCCGATTACTATAAAATAGTTATTTTAACTACTTTATTGAGTTTGATAATACAATTTGACACATAAGGACGATTTCGAAGGTTGTAGCTTTGATGTACTAATCCCGATAACCGAAACTTGTTTACGCACTTTCCGATGTTAGTAAATATGTTTGGTCATCGGATTTTTGAAAGGTAGCAATTATTTATTTGCTCATATGCATGTGATTTTGACAAGAGATTATGATTTCAAGTTTGGCTTGATATCTTTAGAGGGACGTTCGGAGAAAATTTGAATTGACTATTTCCTTGGGTTGGAAATAATAGTACGCTTTAGTTATTCTATTGGGTTTAATAATGATTTGTATGATATATGATATTGCACTGGGTATTTGGCTTGTTATGTTATGTTATGTTAGAATAGTGTCTTTTTTATATATTATCTGTGATATTGCTTTGCATATTGCCGGGTATTTGGCTATGTTATGATGATATTGTTTGACTAATGTGGTGACAAGTTCTATGATGGTTCATTTTCTTGAGAAAAATATTATTAATAAGTAAACGTTTTGGTATTTTGGATATGTACTTTTAATTATGACTCGATTTGATATATTGTATATTTCTACTTTGCATACTCGGGGATATTCATATTCCGCATCGACTTTCGTCGGGGGGTTGCGTTTAAAATTCCACCGATTTAGGACACATATTTGGAGTGCTCCTCTCATTCCGGAGCTTATATTTTTGGTATATATTCGTCTGTTGTATTGTATATATTCGGTCATGGGTACGGCGGGGCCACCGTCGTCATATGACCCGTACTACGTACATTTAGTGTCCGGGACATAGTTGTGGGTTGTGCCTACTTTTTGTACGGTTGCGTTTGGATATGTTGTGTTTAGGGCGATCCCGTAATATATGTTGTGTTGGTGGCCGGTGTGGCCTTGTTGGTGTTTTTATAGTCGGTAAAAAAGGAAACTCGCCGAAATTTTTCCGGAAATTATCTAACTTTACCGCCTTGTCGCTTTTGTGATATTGATTAATTCGAGGTAGCGTCTAGGTGTGTATAAGACCACGGCCTACGGGGTTGGGTCGTGACGATAAGCAACAACAACTGAAGTCAACAAAAAGTTACTGAAACAACACTAATAACAACCGTAGAAGATTCTGGAGAATTTGAGAATTTTGTGTAGACTCGAGTTATTATTGCTAACAATCCGACTAATTGAGTTTATTTGCTCACTTGTTTAATTTGATAGAATTTTATATTCTTAGAATAGTTTTTTTTTATTATTTATATCTTGCAATATTACTTGAGATATATTGTCTAAGTTCATTATTTTTATGTTTTAATGATGAATAGTATCCTAAACTTTAGTATTATATGCACTAATTATGATGAATTGCATCTTAAATAAATAAATTTAACATTGATTTTAATATCTTAAGATACAATCAGACCTCTTTATAACAAAGACCGCATATAACAAAGACTCTCTATAGCACCAACTTTTTCTAACCGATTTTTTATGTTATATTTTTCTCTATAACAAGATTTCACCTATAACAAGAATAACCAACTTTATAACAAAGTGTGCGCTCTTTGTAAAATTACCCCCATATAACAACTATCTTCTTTTTTTGGTAATATAATAATTAACCATCTTTAAAAAAAAAATAGAATATCTATGATTACCAATAATAAGTGTAGAGATTTTGACAAAATATTTGATCATTTAATACACTATTACAACTTTAAAATATTATATGAATATATATATTTTCATTATTAAATTTTCCTTCGTTATACAAAGTGTGATTAAGCTTAGGATTTTGGCAATTAAAAATGAAAATTAGATTTTATGCATCTTTTTTGCTTATGAAGCGAAATATTATTTAAATGTCAATGCTGCTATAGGTGTATAACAACCATTCTCTATAACAGCTGAAAATTTTTAGACCCAACGATGCTGTTATAGAGAGGTTTGACTTTATTTTAAAAAAAAATTATGACTGTTACATCATTAAATATATACCGGAAATTATATTTCCGACTAAAGTGACTATGGAGGCCGATTACCCAAAGTTGAGTGACTATGGAAGCCGATTACCCAAAGTTGAGTGACTTTTGGAAGACAAAATAAAGTTGAGTGATTATAGAAGCCACTTACTCAAAGTTGAGTGACTATGATGGCCAATTACCCAAAGTTGAGTGATCATAGAAGCTTTTAACTCCAGGATTTTCATTAACGAGATTCGAAACATACAAAGAAGCCAAAGGAGATTATATATTTACAATATATGCATAAAAAATAATTTTAACCTTATATATACAGTGTAATTTTTTGATGAAAAAATATCTGATGAATCCCTTGCGGTACCCTAACTCCTTCCATGACGGTGGCTCCGCCCCTGGATAAGCCATATTTTGAAGAATTTCGAAGCTAATCTCCGTGGAAGATGGAGATGTCGTAGACATGCTTTATTTCTCTTGAAGGCCTTAGCTAGAAGTAAAATTTTAGCTGACTATTAGTTGTGTCATCATGACCAATCATATACTCCTACGTTCTAATTTATCTGGCACCTTTGGAATTTCAAGATTCAAAAAAGTTTTTGTCTAACCACAATTTTTTCATATATCTTTTAAATATTATGAATTGTCAATTATTGTGACTTACAATACTTTTTATATAATTTTCAAATATATAAATTTTATTTCAAAAAACATAAAGATTCTTTATCCGACACGGTCAAAATTAACATATTTGACTCTTAAAAAATCTGAACTGTGCCACAAAATTAATTGGGGCAAAGGGAGTACTACAATATCGTTCGCACCATTTGGATTGGATGCAGAGGCAGAAGTGTACATAGTGAGGAATATTATAGTAGGCACATCATTGCTCATTTTGTAGCTACGAATACTTTGTATAGATATTAAGCTTTTAAGACATACTCCTAAATATAATTACTACATATTTACGTCAAGCAGAAGGCGATGAGTAACAAAACTAATGGAGAAACTTTGCATCAGACCATGATTGGACGACTCCATGTTAGAGAAAGTATATTGATGAATTAGCTTGGTTTCAATCATTCCATTTTTCTGTTGTCAGAAGTTTTTCACTCACTAAACTTCAACTGGGACGGATCGTGCATGATTTTGGAGCACATTATAAATTTCATACTAGAAAGGCATTCGCTCAAGGCTTCGATAGACTGCTTCGTGCTAAAATATTAATCAACAACTTCAAAGGAAATTCATAAATTAATGCCGATAACATAGTACATTAAAGGTGTGGACTACAACTCAAACATGGAGAATCAGACATAGTACATTAAAGGTGTGGACTACAACTCAAACATGGAGAATCAAGATCCATGCCCTCATCACTTTTATTTATCAATTGGAAAAATTCCTCAAACATCATATATATATTGAATATTATTATTACCTCCCTCATACATATAGAGTCAGTCATATATGAACTGAACTTCATACCCTTGCATGTCACCAAGAAAGCAGGAAAAAGCCTGATCTCACCATCTCTAATTCGCAAATCATAGGGCTTTTAATCCGTTGAGAACAAGATATGAAAACCAGGATCATGATGAGTGAGAGTTGAATCGTCTAGTATGGAATTGTTCACTCCTTGTACATTATTGTTTATGAATAGTGTAGATTCTTCCATCTCCATTGTATTCATGTCACTTTGATCTTCCTTCTTCTTCTTCGACCCCATTTCTCCTTCAACAGTATTGCCTTCTTCTTTCTTGCCAACAGTTTGAGACTTTCCTCCAAAAACATTAGTGTGAGATTTCTTGGTGGAATTTGGGTTCAATACCATTATCGCCCCTTTGTTTTCACCAATCAGCGTTACCAACCTCCTTGGTAGTAATTTTTTCACTTCAGTAACTTTCTTATTATCGATAGCAGCTTTCTCATTCATCTTAGAATTTCCAGCGGCTTCTTGCCCCAGCATTAGTTTCTTCTCTTCTTGTGGGGCTGCTCGTGCTTGAGTGGATGGACGAAACAGAGGCTTTGTTTTGGGGTACTTTGGTGGAGATTCGCCCAAAGGCTTGATCATTCTTGAAGATAAGGGTGTAGTTTCAGTAGTAGGAGCAGTTACAGTAGCTGGAGGTGCAGTTTTAGGTGGTGATGCTGCTGGTTTTGGGGATGGAGAATATGGGGTTGGCTTCTTGGTTTCAGGGCTTCTTAAGTTAAAAGAAGAGGAAGTGATTGTAAGAAATGTTGAAGTTCCTGTAGGAGATGCAGGTGATGAAGAAGAAGCCATTTTGCTGATTGGAGAAGCAGGGGCAGATGTAGCAGGTGTTGATTTGGCTGGAGAGGAAGGGACAGTGGATGGTGTTGGGGATCTCGGTGTAGTAGTAGTAATGCCAGGGAACAATGCTCTAGTGGGTGGAGAAGGAGATGTAACAGTAGGTGCAGGTGGTCGGACGGTTGGCCGAGGCCGAGGGCCTGGGGGCCTAAATGGCTGTGGAGCAGGTGCTCGAAATGTTGTTGGTCGAGGGGCTGCTGTTGGAGCTGGAGCCGGAGCTGGGGCTGGGACTGGGGCTGGTTGCATTTGGCGACCGAAAGGAGCCAACCGGAACCATGAAAATGGTCTTTGTTGGTTTGACATTGTACTATTACTTCTTTAGGAACTCACTACACGAATTAACTTAAATTGGATTTTAGGTAACTTCAATGAGTTGGCTATTCGTTTCTGCGCACTTTAATTTATACAAGTCTATTGATTAAGGATTCTTGAGGAATTCACCGTGAGAAACAGTAGAAAAAAAAAAAAGCTACGTACCAAAATTAACCAACTAAAAGGTGAAAAAGAAAAGCATCAGTTTGACTTTCAGGGTTTGGTATCAAATCTTTGGTGCCTGCATTCATCAAGAATACATCACATCCTTTTTGTTAGAGGAATGAATTTTTCACTTTGATTGGCTTCTCAAAGACTCGGTGACAATGACAACTAAGAACTTGCAGCAGAAACAACCTAAGTTGTGGGGTAACAGAATTTTTACACGGCTTTGAGTCCTTAACAAGCCGTTATCAGAACAGATATGGGCTGCAGAGTGAAAAGCTCATATTCTGATATTCCCTGCACACTGTCCCAGTTATCGCGTGCATATATGAAGTAAGAAAATTTGCAAATTGCGGCTTCTACACCTGTACAGTACTGTTAATCATGCAGACATTGCGAAAACCATCTGTCATATACGTTAATTTCTTGTTTCATACAAACCCCAATATTGGCCAACACTACCTAGCCCAAACACACACCACAAGTCCTCAACCACAATGAACCAAAACCACAAATATTCATGATGAGCCCCTCAAGCTCCAATCATACCCCTGATTTTTCATTACAACAACCTTTTGAAAAAGATGGTATAAGCCATGCTATGGTCCTTTTAGCTTGAATCCTCTTGCCTCAAGATTCATTTTGGTCACAATAACAAAAACATCAAAAACAAAAAGTAAAAAACAATGAACAATAACGAATACTCCCTCTGTCTCATATTACTTGGCCACATTACTATAAATATATATCCCAAATTACTTGTTCATTTACAAAACCAAGATAAAATTAATTAAATCTTTCCCATCTTACCTTTAGTATTAATTGTTCTTGAAAATAGTCAATATTGATTAGAATGTATTTATTGGAGAGAGATAGGGACAAGGTCGTAAAATACATCTTTTATTTATTTTTGATTTAGCGAGTCACAGTTAAAAAAAAAAAAAAGCTGGCAAGAATATCGGACGGAGGGAGTAACATGGTACTGTATATTGCACTTCAATAAGATTCTTGAATTTGAAGTTCAACAAAAAGGGGTATTCTGATTTGGGGTGTCATTCACTTCGACCGTCTTTGTCTTGACTTTGCTTGCTGAATATATGATGCTGTCTCCCCTGTTAAGAGGCTTCAACGAGGTTCTATCTAAGTTAAATTCGCTTCTTTTTCATCCGTCCTTTCCTACTTTTTGTGTATCTAATAGACACCTATTATCTTCCTAGTAAGATATTCGAAGAAATTGGCAAATCAAAATTCATTAGAAGGCTTCAGATTCCTTATGCATGATGCAGTCTCTTCATTCTTACCATTTGTGTACAAAACACGACACATTTTCACATCTAAATTACATATTAGATATACTAATACTCTACTCCGTTCATCTAGAAATCTTGGTTCAGACTCTTCGTTAAAAGATGCCCCTTGTGCTAGACCAACATATTGCCCTGGAGAACCAGTAGATACTTCTGCTACGAAAAAGGGTTGTAAGAAATTGAAAGATTTCGTTGAAATTGTTCGTTTGAAAATTTCTCATAACGCTAATTATTGGTAAATTTCTCAATCGGAAAAATAGGGCCGTTATGCTCATTACTGAACTTGTTGAAGAGATAAAATATAAACCGTTGGATGTAGATACAAATTTTCATTTTTTTGGATTCCTTGGAATTCATTGTCTTCTTGGTACTTTGATCCTTCAAAAGTATTTTAGCTTAATGAAAGTAAGTTGATGATAGAAAAATTCACATTCCTTTTATCTCCAGATGCCAAGGATAACATTGTTTTCAACAAATATAGGAGTCTTCGTGCTGCTTATCACTTGATTGTATAACAGGGATGATGATAAGCATGGTACTTCCTTGCAGCTATAAACTAAAGAGCCATAGCAATTTGCTTTCGGATCTCTAACATGATTAAACGATACTCCAGTTATAAGTTAATAACAGACAAAGATAGCTAGTTTTAACCATTTAGAATTTAGAAGCTACAGATATTACTCTGAAATCAACATGAAGTTTTGTTCATAAAGCTGAAGGAATCATGAAAGTATTCTAATACTAAAAAAAGAACTAAATGGATACAAAAGACTAATATAGTAAACCCCAACTAATCGTGAATTGAGACATAGCCGATTGATTGATATACGCTTACTTACCCAATTAGTGTTGACCTGTACCCAAATTATTCAGCCTTTATTTTTCTCTTTCATAGTTTCTGCAAATCCTTCAAAGGGCCGTTACACCTGATGTGAAATCATTGTACAGTACTACCACACTAAGTAGGATTTCTTCAATTATGAATGCTTACATAAGAATGCAGACAACTCTCGACCATCAAACTTCAAACAATTCAAGGCCATTTGGTGAATTCGAATACTTTGAAGACAATGTCAATCCCAGTGGGAATTTGCCAAATGAAAAGGACAACGTTTAGTGTGTTTAAAGCTATGTGCAGATTTCTAGCTGTTTCATTCCCCTTTTGCATTGCTGGCACAAGGGCTGCTGCTGCTGCCCACAGAACTGTAATCCCTGTTCCATGAAAGTTAAAATAAATCAAGTCCTGTGGAGCTACCAGTTAATGAACAAAAAATTAATAGTCCAGATAAGGTCGCAGAAGACAAAACCTACCAATCATCATCAAATAAAGAGACGTCTATCTAACAGAGAAACAGTAATATTATTTTGGTTTTTAAGCATCGGCAGCAAGATCGCACCAATACATTATGTTCTAAAACATTGAACCTTTGGAACTTACGTAATAAAAAACGTGTACATGCTTTTAAAGCCTTGTAAGAAATGCAGCTCAGAAATGCAGGATCAGATCACCTCAAACAACCATGGGCTACCTGATAACTCACTGATAACAGATAGAGAATATGATATATTATAAAAGGTCATCTGTAAATTCAAGAAACTCCGTAACAAGAATTCTTTAGAAATTGAAGCCTTCTAATAATAATTTAATTTGGCTGGAGTAATAACTCCCAAGTCCCACTGATTGTAGATCTATTCATCTCACATCTAATTAAAAAGCGCATTTAGGCAGCAACTACAAAGTTCTCCTATTCAGAGATTGAACATATTCCTGCTTTTTTCGGTACTTTTCCATCAAATGAAGTGAGGAGAGCATGAATAAGGAAAAAAGGAGGACGAGACCTATCTTTACCCAAGGAAAGGAATCCCTTCTATGAACTTATTTGAACAAGGGCTCTTCTACGTAGGGGTGAGCTTTCGGTTCTTCGGTCCGGTTTTATCAAACTTCGGTTCGGCTATTTCGGTTTTGGTTTTTGAAGGTGGACAATTCAACACCAAATCCAACTAGTTTTTTTTTTTTGAGACTGGTAACACACCAAATCCAACTAGTTCGGTTCGGTTCGGTTCTTTCGGTTTCGGTTTTTTGAAGTTCGGTTCAATTCAGTTTCGGTTTTTTCAATTCGATTTTTTTGATATGATATTAGAAGCGATTCCATTTACACTAATTCATATTCTCAAAAGCAATAAATCATAAAACTGATAAATTGAAATCAAAATCAAACAAACAGGATACACAAAAACAGAAACCATAACCATGATATAGAATTACTAGGTTTGATGTACATATGGCAAAGAAGAATAATTAAGAAAACACATAAAGGACATACATTAATCCTAAAGACACATCCTAGTCACCTTCCTTATTAAGGATATTTGATTTTCTCAATTGAAGTGGAAAATTAGGGATACAAAAGCAAAAGAGGGCTTGTTAAAATTGATTTTTTTTTTTTTTGGGGGGGCTTAAAATTAATGGGCCTGGACTATTTTAATTTTTTTGGGTAATGTATTAAATTTCAGTTTAAACCGAACACCGAAGAACTGAACTCTACAAACCGAACACCGAACCGAACACCGAAGTTTCTGAAAACGTAAACCATAAAGTGTTCGAGTTTGTTGAAATATTCCGATAGACCTCCACTTGAAAAAAAAAAATATTAACTAATATTATACCACTGAGCAGCGAGCTAAGCGAAATTTTTTATTAATAATGAAAATAACGAAATCAATTACAAAATGAATAACTATGCTTTGCAAGATTAAAAAACTATAATCAACCTAAGAGTATCTCCACTCTAAGTTGATTTCATAGAATATGGTCCTACCAAGTAATGGCAAAATAATTAAAACTGCTAAGAAAAAATTGGTTCGAGTAGCCTTTACATCAATACAGCTTCTAATTTCTTCAAGCTCTCACCAAATGTAAGAGAATATACTTGTCAAGAAGAGAATAAACTACGGTGGGCGTTCAGTTCTTCAATTCGGTTTTATCAAATTTCAGTTTGATTATTTCGGTTTCGCTTTTTGAAGGTGGACACCAAACACTGAACCTAACTAGTTCAATTCGGTTCTTTCAGTTTCGGTTTTTTGAAGTTTGGTTCGGTCCAATTTTTCGGTTTTCGGTATTTACGCCCAGCCCTACTTCTACAGGTTAAAGAGTGATTCTCCTTTTCCTCTCTATAAATAAGGCCCAAATTTAATCCTCACATTAGTCCTCCTCCCATATCAAAGTACCCAATGAATTCTATATCCTTGAAACATAAACAATCAACCGATAGAGAAGAATAAAGATATTTGTACAAACTTTGTCCTATTTTGAAAAGTCTATAATACCTTTTTTGTCACACAAATGGAAGATGATACAATAACTCTAGTACTCACAAATAATGGGAAAAGCAAAATAGAATGAAACATAAGACACATTTATATTATTATAAATATATTTATAGTATTAAGGACTTGGGGTAGGCGGTCTACATCACACCCTTTGGGGTGCGGCGCTTTCCTCGGACTCCGCTAACGCAAGATGCTTTGTGCACCGCTGCCCCCTTCCTTTTTCTTTTTATATGTATAGTATTCAGGACTTGAGAGCATTGCACAATTTTTTTCCTCTTTTTTCTTGCTCTTCCTTGATTGCAATTTCTGGATATTTCTTTCATATTATTGATATCCTCATCAGGATAACAATGACTCAGAACACAAGTACGAGACAGATGAAAAATCATAACCCTGACAATTGATGATGCAAAACAGAATCTATCTAATGTGACGAAGCAGTTATTTTTCCTTTTGGTACACAATTTGCTGAGCTTGATAGGAGATGTGAACATTACCTGCCCCTGCAAATAAATGAGGCCCTGGAAATAACTTCCCTGTCCTAAGCCAGGTATTCAAACCCCCAAAAACTGACTCAGCCACCCCAAATCCAA
This sequence comes from Lycium ferocissimum, assembly GCF_029784015.1. Lineage (NCBI taxonomy): Eukaryota > Viridiplantae > Streptophyta > Magnoliopsida > Solanales > Solanaceae > Lycium > Lycium ferocissimum. The sequence continues at coordinate 21,014,156 of NC_081348.1, forward strand.
GCAATATTGAACCTGCATTGAAGTGTTTATCCTTGTATGAACCTTTAATCAACTCCTTCCGTTCCTAAAGTTCAAAAGCAGCAACAAAGAAATAGATTCAGAACTCAAAAAGTGGATGATACATGAACACCAGTTTTAGTAGTACATCTGCAACTGATTATATTGGGAGCTCAACCAAAAGGGATACAACATTACATTTTTTTTCCATCAACACATTCTGGATGTCTCTTCATTTGTCAGGACGTGCAATATTTGCAATGGGAAGTTAATTCAAATGGGGCACTAAGACAGCGAAAAGCCAAAACTACCAAAGAATTTTTACTAGTAGGATAGGAAATTCTAGCAGTTAGTCATATTAGATTATACAGTGGCGAATCTAAGGTTTAAACTTAACGGTTCAACCTGTAAAAACGTTTAGAACTGAACTCATTGTACAACTAAAATTATAAGTTCAAATCTAATATTGATTGAAACTGTAGTAGGTTTTATATGTACATCTATAGTCCCTGTCGAAAATTATGGGTTAAGATGAATCCATAGCCAAAAGGCAACATCCACCTCTGTGTCTATATATCTGAAAGATTGTGAATTTTCCCGAAAGAAATATTCTCTACCCTGCAGTAAATCCTAGTATGTCACATTGTTATAATTTCTAGTGGGGATATATGAAAAAAGATAACAATTTTAAGCTTATAATACATAGCAAAAAGACATATCCACAAAATGTGTTGTAAACTTTGTAAAAGCTAAGAGATAAATGATCAATCATGATCTCTTCCTCCAAAACACACATAGTTCCCCAGTGTAGCCAATTAAAAGATACAAAGAACAAACTATTCGTAAAAATGCAGGAAAAAAGAAGAAGATAGGACCTCAGTGAGTTGCTGAATTTTGGCTTCAACAGGGGATGGTTTGGGGGGTTCAACAGGGGTACCCTCAGGGCTCACAGGGACAGGTTTAACTTCCTTCTTAAGCTCATTAATCTCATTTTGTATAGTCCTAACTCTCCTCCATTGCCATCCAAGATAACCAGCATATAAAGTGTAAACAAACAAACCGCTCATCACAATGGGATGAATCAAAGCAAAACTTCTTCCCTCAAAAATCCCAAACTCTCCACCTGCTGCAAGTGCATCCTGTTTCATCAAAATTCACAAAACCCAACATTCAAAATCGTCAATATGCTCAGTAACAATTACATCCTCCGTTTCAATTTGTTTGTCCGGTTTTAACTTGACACTAAGTATAACAAAGTAAAGAAACTTTTGAATGAATGTTCACCTTAAATTAAAGATACGTGAAATGTACCAAAATGCCATTTAATATTGTGGTCTTAAACATATTGCTTGCAAGTTGGAATTTAAAGAATTGTCAAAAACAGCAAAGAGACATTCTTTTGAAACGTACTAAAAAGGAAAGTAAGACAAACCAATTGAAACAGAGTTAGTAAAAAAGATTAAAGTTTTCTCAATAATAACAAGAAAACATGCCTTGGCGTCAAGAAAGAAAGGAAATGTGAGTGCTGTAAGAGGAAGAGAAGCTGATCTGAGCTTGTCAAAGGTGTCATGGAGGACAAGCTTTTGTGGGTTGTAAGAATCTCGACATTGTTGTGACTGAAGAGTAACTAAATGCTTGTTGGGAATTGAAATCTTGGGTTTTGGTTCTTGCTGTTTTGAGAACAAGATTGGAAGTTTGAGGAGGCTGAGTGTGGCAGCCATGGTCTGTGCTTAGATTTTTTCTGACACGTTTGCTGTTTGAAGGAATGGAAGGAGAAAGAAACTTGAAGAAAACAAAAGGGAGAGATAATAGATTGACAGGAGGAGAATAAGATAAGGAAAAATTTTGTCCGCAGCTTTAGCTTTGCTTTCAACCATCTATCTTCCCTTTATAACTTTCGTGTTAGATACGGTTTTGAAAAAAAAAAAATCCCTGGAAAAGTAATACTTATTTGATTTGTTAACGATGTATGTCACAAAAAAATAGGTAGATTTTTTTTTAAAGTCACGTGATATTTTTTTTAATTAAAAAATAATTTAAATAATTTTTTTTAAAATTCCGTCAGCAAAAAAAGTATATTTACATCATTTTATAATGGCAGGAGTATATTTGCATTATTTTATAACGACAAGCATAACATTATTATAGGATCTAGTAGATTCATGGCATGTATTTGCTTATATACTTTACTTTGATTAACTATCAATTTTATTTTATTAAATTTCTTAATCATGATAAATAAAAATAATTCAACGTAAATATTCTATGGAGGTAAATATTAACATTATTATAGTCTCTCTTTCACATTCTATGTTGGTTACATGCCACATATTTTTATATCAGCCAAGCACAGAAAATCATACTCCACTGTAGGACTAATTGCACATGTTTCTCTTTCCTTAAGTATGAAACTTCTCTTCACGTCTCACTGACCGGCCTAAATGGCCGAGTCTATAATACCAATAGAACTATATCAGCCAAACACGAAATATAAGAGTACTATAACAGTATGAAACTTCACCTTATGTCTCAGGCCTAAATGGCCAAGTCTTTAAAAGAGTAACAAATAAAAAATATCAGCCAAACACCCACAAAAAACCAGAGTATAATAATGGCTCGTGTTTCTGTATCCGGTAAAACCGAAGCAATTTGTATTTGGTAAGAACCGGAGTAAATATTACAGCCGTCCGATACGAGATCGAAGAAGAATAAGGTCGTTGGGCATCGAAGGGAACGAGGACCGAGGGGTTGTGAGTTCATCCAACTGAGTGTCAAAACCGAGGGTATGTTGATAAACACAGAAAACCCGAGCCTGAGGCGGAGACACTCAATATAGGCTCGGAGTATCCGTTATTGGCCAGGCCACGCGTCACCTGACCGTTCCGCCATGTGCACTGACAACAGTACGGGTGTCAGAGTACCCGTACGGACGCCGCCTTATCCATTTTAGGGTTTTCTTAGAAAGGCCTTTTTTAGATTGTACTAAGACCCATCTATTTGTAGCTATAAATAGGGGTGTACCCCCTTCATTTTAGGGTTAGATTTTCATTATTCATCACACTTGTAATCTAAAAATGAGGCAAAGGAATTTTCTTAGTGTTTAGCTCGGGTTAAAGAGGCAATCTCCAAAATCGGACCAGTTCTCAAAGTTTACAGATTCGGTTACTTAAGCTTTATTTTCTATCATTCATCAATATACGATTATCATTTGCATATTATTGTTATACGTAATCTATCGATCTAACTACGTATCCTATAAACCACTTACAAATTTAATTGTTACCATTTTCGGGGGTAAACAGTTTGGCGCCCACCGTGGGGCATAGGATAATAGTGGTGATTAATTTACAACTCCCTCTTTCACTTATTCTTCGAAAGTTTGTGTTTCAGATACATTCGAGATAGTAAGCAGTGGTCAATCCGGGCACATGAACAACAACGAGATAGTCGTTGAAAATGACAACAACACTGAGCTACCAAACTAGAACGCACCCTCTGCTGACAAAGCCAACCCAAATGTTGTCAACTCGACCGAAGGCCTTAACTAGAATACCGTCAACCAGGACAATGCCGCCCTTCGGGCCACAGATCCTTTAATAGCAACAATTCAGCTACTTTGCTTAGGGCACAAGCCCGAAAGACGCCGGATGTCGCGGATGAAATTAGCTTACGTTTGATATTTGAAATGTTGCAGTAACAACAGGTGGCTATAGCTCAGCTCCAAAAGAAAGATAATAGAACAGCATCGGCAGGGCTAAATCGGGCTACCGAGCCAAGGCGAGAGGAAACCCTGGTAGTTAATAGCAATAACGGATCGGGGTCAGGTGCATCTGTCGAGGTCCTGAAAATGCTCGAAGCATTGGCTAAACGAGTCGAATCCACTGAGAAAATGGTGAAAACACACAACTCTCAAGTGGACTAAATCCCGGGGGCAACCCCGATCTCCGAGATACAATCAAAGGCGTTTCCTCCTCGGTGCGGCCCGAAGGATCCCGAAAAGGTCAAGATGCCGGATATCCCGAAATATGATGGGACGACGGACCCGCAGGAGCATGTGACCTCATATACTTGTGCCATAAAAGACACCGATGTTGAAAAGGATGAAATCGAATCAGTATTATTAAAAAAGTTCGGTGAAACACAATCCAAAGTGGCACTGACGTGGTACGACCATCTGCCCAAGCATTCCATCACTTCTTTTGAGATACTCGCAGATGCGTTTATCAAAGCCCATGCTGGGGCCAAGCAGGTACAGGCAAGAAAAGCGGACATCTTCAGAATCACCCAAAGAGATAACAAGCTACTCCGAGAGTTCGTGAATAGGTTCCAAAAGTAATGAATGGAACTCCCTGTGGTACCGGAAGAGTGGGCAGCTCAAGCCTTTACTAAGGGTTTCAATCCCCGAAGCTCAACTGCCTCGTTCAAATTAAAGGAAAACTTGTTGGAATATGAGGCAGTAACTTGGGCCAATGTCCATATTAGGTACGAATCCAAGATTCGGATAGAGGATGATCAACTTGAACTTCCCCCCGGTCCGATAAACGGAAGTAAGTGTTATGGTTCGCATTTTTGCGGGTGGGGTTAGCGCTCGGAAAAGCTACTTCAAACTCGTTGGTGCTTTTTCGGACTTTGTTTTAAAAGAGTCGCCACCTAATTTTTAGAAAATTAGGAAAACCAGTTTTGAAGGGTTTATTCATATACCGTGAAAAATTCTTCTTAATCCAAAGTTCTAGATAAGGGTTACGTCATCCCTTGGGAAAGGTGTTAGGCACCCTAGTATTAAGGATCCGTACTATACGGTTGACCTTCGAATTCCAATGTGTGAGTATTTGCATGAACTGTTTATTTGGTGTTTATTTTCCCGAAAAAAAGTCTGTCTTTTTGCATATCATTTTTTAAAAGAATTGAATATATTCCCTTTACATATAGGGTATTTAGGCTTGGATTTATAATATCTGGATAAAATTAGCTCCTTTCATATATAAGGATAATAGTGGTTTTTTGTAAAGATAGAAAGTCTTTTAAAAGTGTAACATGAATAAATTTGTTCATGCTAGACTCATACATGGTTCGGGTTAGTCCGTTTAGTACGTTTTTAGAACACCCTTATTTAAAACTTTACTTATTTATAAATAGTTTATGCGGATTTAATTTACAAGAGTTTGATTTATATAACCAATTGACTCATGGTTTTTTTGAAATTTGCCAAACATATTTATATCGCAGCAGTAACGTTTTAAGCATGGGCTTTAGCCCAAACTTATATCCTCTCTATTTTCTAAACAATGGTTATGGTTTGTTGTTCTCTGGCCCAAAATCTCACGTTTTTCTTCAAATCTCAAAACATGTTTTTATCTTTTTTTTTTCGAAAAAAAATTTGGTTAAGTGGGGCCTAAACATATAATCTTTGGGTTCGGCCTTAGCCCTCAAAAACTCTGTTGTTTGCCTGAATTATTTCCAGAAAAACGTGTATGTCTTGATACTTAAATACGCCGCTTACGCATATGTTTTAGAAATTATTTCCATCTGGTTTTTAGTTTAAAAGGAAAGAACTCATTTTTTGAAAGCCTATCATTTACACTTATTTTTTGCCCGACTGAAAAAGGACTTTAGAAAACTGAACTTATAACTAGGAAAAACGTTTTTTCCTAGTTTAAATGCTTAAGCCTTGTCTTTAGAAAAATGGTAGCAACGCATGTTTTTTCAGTAAAAAATGAAACTACTCCTCTTCATTCCCTTACTGGTCTAGACGTTTTTATTCTTTTTGGAAAATGTTTATACCAATTTGGGTTTTAAAAAAAATCACGTTGGGGCCTAAGGTCGAACTAAACGACATATGCACCGTTCACCTAAGATGCCTAGTCCAAACATAAATGATTCCAATAATAATGTGAGTTTTTACAATCATACAAATACAACACTTCAATTAAAAGGAGGCTGACATAATGAAATTTAAGGAGAAAGAGAGATATGTTAGGGGTGTACCAAACCCCTTAAAAGACCATTTTTACCCATAGCTGGGCCTTCATGCTATTCTCACCCATGGCTAGGCCTTCAATAATATTAGCTTCCTTTCCTTCTTGGACTTAACGGAAAGAATATTCCTATTGGCCTTTGGCCCAACAGGTGGTCGTGCCCAAATGGTCGTGCGATAGGAAGGAAGGGAAAAAAGAAGAGGAATCGAATTAGTCTATGTTTGATGAACCTAATACTAACATAACTATACATATATACATATACATATACATCCCATTTGATTACAAGTGCACAACTAAAGACTTGATCATACACTATTGCTTCACTGGAAACTCCAAATCATACCATACCAATGGGAAAAGGTTGTCACCACCCTTATTCCCGACACCACACAAGTTTCAAGGGGTTTCATGAACCCCAGGCATGGCTGGATATCAGGGAGTGGCTAGACCTATTCCCCAAACCTCCTCAAACTCTCCGAAACCCAGTGTTGCCATAGTATGCAATCTGAGTCCCAAAGTTGTGCACAAGCATCATCTTATGGGAAATAATTTAAATGCAAGCAATATAAAAAAATAAGTTCGAAATCATGACAAAGAGACTAAGGCAGATGTGGTAATGCAGTGATGCATATGAAAATAACACAACAATCTTAGGATACTTAGTCAAATAAGTGATACAACAAGCCATCTTCTTTTACTCATATATATATATATATATGCTAACTGTAATTAGCCCATTCTCTGATATATACACAGTATACCTATGATATACACATGGGATGTGTATATCAAGTGTATACCATGTATATACTCCCCTTCCTTTTATTAACTTGTATATATCCTGTGTATACCCATATTCTTATGTGTGTTCAACTCTTAGACCTCAAGATTGTTCCATTTACTTAACTGAATCCTTTCCCTTAGAATCAGTGTTCAAGGACAAAAACCAAGGCTAATTAAGGTCCAAACTTTAACTCTTATACACATCAAATAAGTGATTCATCAACTTCATATGTTAACAGCCCTTATAGCAGGAAATTAGAACTGCTTAATGTGATCACAGAAGCACAATAGAAAGGTGTAGACAAAGAGGAAAATTCTATGACTTGTAATCATCCAAAACAAGATTGGAGCACCAAGAGGTCTGGACCAAACAACATCAAGTGAAACTGAGTCTGTACAACTTCATATTCTCATAAAAGACCTCAGAAAAGAACCTTTATTTTAGTACAACATCAGTAAGAGCACATTCACCATAAAATTTCATATAAGTTGTCACTTGGAGTAAAAGGGAAAAGACCAGCTGTGTATGTCAACAAACCTCAAAAGAAATAGCATAAAGTTCAAAACAAATTTTTACAGGCTCAGATTTTCTAAACTCCTAATAGGAGCATTTATTGTCTACAGCCTCAAACTAGCCATTGCTTTTAAAACAAAACAAAGATCATCTTATTGAAATAGCCAGTTCCCTTATTCTTAACTTCTTAAGTGCCTCTAGACCTTTAAACAAACTGATTTTCCTGGACCTTTTTATCTCCAAACCTTTGGTAAAATGATGGGATTTAAGGAAAGCCAATATTATACCTTCAAGACAAGAGTGCCCCCATGGTCTATAGGCTGATCATGATGCCCCTCATTTGGGGGGTAGATACTATGAGTCAAGCTGGGCTTGACTCTTCCCTACCCCCTCTTTGAGGTATCTTGAAAAGACCATCCTAAGCCAAGTGGCTCACACTGCCTTTAAGAGTATTCATCATGTCCCCAAATAACAATATCAAACCAATTCCATCCTAACACTATTCATTTTTTAGAACACAGATACAATACTCAATTGTTTCATCTCCATAATTCTATACATGACAAGATCTTAAAACACACCAATAGCATAGAATCAAACCTTACTAGACAGATCATAATTTTACCCTTTTAATCCAAGTTACACTACAATGCCCCACTAAAATCTAAGTGCCACAGTTCAGGTTTAAAAACAAAGGATTCTCACCAATCTTAGATTGACCAAATGTCTTTTCACTAAGGTTAGTACATCACATAAACAAGTTCACACATAAAATGTATCACACAAATTTTAAGCATATTCATCATGAAGCAAACAAGAAAGGCAAGCATGTTAAACTTCTAAAAAAAAATGGATTCAGACCCTAGTGAGTAACTTACCTTTTTTAGTACTTAGATAATGGCAGTTTTAGCCGCCTTAATCATGACAAAATGTGACAGACTCTTACCCCTTGTTTTAACTTAGTTTTAAATAATCATGAAATCTCAGGAATTAGTCAAACCATTCTTGACCAATCCCAGAATCTCAATGAATCCCACAATCATGAGAACAAAGTTTAGAAAGATAAGGAAGCCTCGGGGTCCTGAAAGGGAAACATGATACGGTGAGGTCATCACCTCCCCATCCCTCTACTGATTCTTACTTTCAGTAAAAAAGGGATCAAAGGCCCCACTGGTCATCACCTCCAGTTCATGCCTAAGCTAACCTTTTACTCTCCCAAGGCAAACCCAGCCCCTTACCTTATTCCCATACCTAAGGACAATCACCTTGAACTTATGGACAAGAGTAATTTGACACTGCCTTTAAACTGAATTTCATCTAGACCCCTAATTGATCACATAAGTTAACAGCTTCTAATCAACTCAGCCTAAGGTCACCACTATGTGAAGCCAATTTGAATTCCTTTAGACAGTAACATTTTTTTTTTTAGAAAAGTTGACATTTAAATCACTCAATAAAAAAGTTAAGTTCAGACTGAACATCAACCTTCAGACTCAAAATAACTTTTCCAACTGATTAATCATTTTTCAAGTAGTTAAGGGCACATCAGGGTTCAAATCATCTTTTTAATCCTCTTAGACTTTTTTCGAAAATTCAAGCATAAATTAGATATAAAAAAAAAGGTCTGATAACATGAATGTCAGGACTGAGCTTTATTCAAATGAAACCAAACATGACACACAATCCTGCTAGCGGTATCTAGGTATTCTACTTCATTTGAAATGATTTCTACAACTTTATGGACCTTCATTAGCTCCTAATAAACCATTTAAGAACCAGTTATCTCATGAATGAACTTGAATCCCAAACCTTCATTTTTTAGACATCTATATCACATTCTAGGGTGCTATTTTTTAAACTACCTTTAGTATATAGCATACAACTATTCCAAATTATTTGACTAATTCAGACATGCTCAAATAGCCTTGGGAAGATTCAGACCCACACAAATGCAAGCATACCCCTAACTCTAAATTCCTTAAACACACATCGAAGACTCCTATAAACATGCCTAGGTTCCTTAAGCTTTATTTCAGTTTAATCATGACCCCTTTTGGTTTATCCTAATTATAATTCATACTATATAATTAATATAGACAAAGCATGCATACCTATGAAAACAGATTGAAGAAATCAAGTTTAGCATAGTCTTATCCAAGAAAAAGCAAATGCCTCAAATGATTAAAATAGATCATCACAGAACTTTAGCTTCTACTGCATTCAAATAGGATCAGTGTTGATTTAGAAAGTCCACTAAATTACTATCAGGATTCATATAATCACAATCTTATCATATTTAAGTGTTGAACAGCCTAAATAGGAAACCTCAACATCCAATAGTGTACATGAAATGTGTTTCAACTATATCTATAGAAACAAACGATACATTATTTGAAACTCATACACTCAGTCTACATCAACAACTATATATTAATGTCAAACATATGCTTTGAAAAATAAAGGAAGTAACCTCCACATTTAAACAAGCTAATGAACCTTAACATCACCCAAGCAACACATTCATTTAGTTGAACCAAAAGGCAATACAGCAACCAACTAACATTAACAAGCCACTATCATATAAACTAACTACTAAGCAGTAACAAAATAAATAAAGGATAGAATATTACCTTTTAATAGTGCAGCCTTGGTCAAAAATGAATTTGAAAGCCCTTTGTGCTTCTAAGACCACACTCAGCCACACAGACTCAAAAAACAAAAGGAAAATAAATTTTTAAACTTAGAAAACCTCAAACTAGTGAAGTCTTAAAAAAAAAATTACTAAAGAGGCTTGAAATCCAAAGTTTTCAGCCTTCCTTTTTAATTTCTCCAATTTTCTGACCTCTGAAACTCTTTTCAAACTCCTAACTTTCAAAACTCAGACTTTTTTCTCCTAAAAAGACCTCTTTCTCTGTGATAGGGTTGGGGCTCTATTTATAGAACCCCAAAAATTGTTCAACTCTCCAAAAAAACCGATGTGGGACAAACAAATTTCCCTAAAAATGAACTTTCAAATCCAATCTACGTCTCAAATGACTCCCTAAACACATGAACGGCCAGATCTGAACCTCATTTGGTTCGATCTAGACCTTTCAACCCCAACCAATGGAAATCAAGCAAGGTACAACAATAAAGCAGGTAAATCACAGAACAATAAAGCAAAATAAAGTAAAAAGATGATTCATTACCATGTTTGGATCATATTTTCGCGAAACCAAGTGAAACATTAACAATACACATGTAAAAGTTGTGTACATATGCTATACTTTGTAATTTTGCCATTTTTGACGGAGAGAGAAGAGGGAAAACATGAGGCGGCGATTAGGGTTACACACAAAAGGATAGAGAGAGAAACGGGGTGGGGGTAGGGTTTTTTCTGAAAAAAGAATTGAAATAAAAGGAGGGGGGGTATACCCCTTTATCGTTATTAAATGGTTTGGGCCGGGTCTCAGCTTGGTTTGGGCTATATATGTACTCGGTCCACACATTTATAAGGAATTAAACACACACACACCCTTTCTTTTTGTATACACATATATGTATACTAAGTGTATACATGTATATGTATACCTCATGTATACATATGTATACCCGATATATATACAAAAGATAATTAAATAAAGATTAAAATTGATGATATTTTAATTATAGATAAAATTTAAGACATAATTATCTTACTAAGATAGATTTAAAAAAATTGGCCAATTGTGTTAATGGGCCTAAAATTGTGAACATGGCCCTAATGGATTCTGATCCAACTAATTACTTCAATTATGGCCAAATTTGGCCTTAATTGATTTTATTTTAGCTGGTTATTTCAATTATGACCATATTTGGCCTAATTAGCAGGTTAAAAAAATAAATTGCATTAACCTTGATTAATTTAAGCCAATGAATTTGGTTATTTCAATCAAGGCCATTAAGAGGCTAATTTTACAAGAATGACCCCAATTTCCTTGAACCATGAATTGGTCAAATTAATGGTGGCCATAACAAAAATAATTAAATAATTTAAACATCAATTTGCAATAAGGACCACTTAATTAACTAATTAAAACATTTATAGATAATTATAAATAAATTTTGACAAATCACACAATTATGCAAAATTAAAGATTAAAGGGTGAAATTGTCAATTATTTAAATTACTCAAACTCCATGGATTAAAGGGAATAATGTACCTGCTAATTTTGATTTTTTGACAATTTAACAATTAAATAATAATTATTATTTTAAAACAAAATGCTTTTTTTTCTTTGATTAAATCAAATAAATATCTTATAAATGTCATAAAAAATACCAATTAACACCACAGATCTTGTCTCGGCCATTGGCTATACCAAGGATGTCTGGTGGCTGAAACCATTAAGATTCGATCCAGCTCAAACAGATCCGATCCAGCTCAAACAGATCCGAGCGTGATGTGTGAGTATCATGGAACTCATGGCCATCGGACCGAGGATTGTTGCCAATTGAGAGAGGAGGTGGCTTGGTTATTAAAAAACGGTCACCTTCGCGAACTCTTGAGTGACCGAGCCAAAGGATACTACATGTTAGAACCCGTATTTTGTACATTGGAATAATCTGGATTAATTATGATAAGTTAAGGACAAGACTATTAAAGGGAATTGAAGTCGGGACTTTTGACTTGTGATTTTATTTTGAGACATATGTTATATATGAAATTGTTGGTATGGAACAACTTAGGAAAATTTGGGACCAAAAGTGATAAAATTAGAAGTTGAAAATCATCCATTTTTCTATGGTTGGCCTTGTAAGTGGGGTGAATGGCCCATATCAAGTTGTGTTCAACTTTAATTGGAACAACACACATTGTGTGGGCCAAGGACAATAGGAGATATTTTTAAGGGGACTTAAAAGATGACCACTTAGTCATCTTTCTCTCATTTCACATCCCCACACTTAGAAAATAAAACAAGAAGTTGAAGACCCTCCATTTGAAGGCTCTCGGCCACCCCTGGATGGAGAAAACCACCTCCATTTCTTGTCCTTCCAAAAATATTTTGTTGATGAAAACCCAAATATTGAGGTCCTAAGTAGCGTGGAAGCATCGTTGGAGCGATCAATCCATTGTTTTTCATCTTTTGGGCTCCCTAGGCTATTGGAAGTTGAAGAGAAAATGGTAAGATTTGATCTTGTTTTGTGTTATGAAGGTTATATTCATGTTGTAGTATCTTATAATGGTTGAAAATCATGAAATAAAGTATGTTGAAGTGGAGGCCATATGTATGAGGGTTGGGCGTGTGATGGGTGTTGTTGTGTTGTGATTGAAATTACGAATTAATGCCTAGTTAGTTGATTATGATCATTGTAGGTGAAGAACAATTGAGAATCATCCATATATGTATTTGTGTAGTGTTGATCGAAATGGGTCACATTATATGACAATGAACGAATGAACGTATTGCTTAATGTCTTAATCGTCGTCGCTATGAATCTTATGTTGGAAATGAATGTTTATTGACTCAAATTGATATTGTGATTGATGCGGACTGAATTGGAGGTCATTATGTATTTAATGTAATTGGTATATTGATGATATAGCATTGTTAGAATATAAATTGTGGATACAAATCATGATTTGAAAATGAAGAGAAAAATTAAAGGGCTGTCTCGGTTGGGGGAAAATATATTTATCGACAATGGAAAAGGAGAAAAATTTGGATTATGGAAAATGTTGTATGAATTGCTTAGAATGTCCTTGAATATTGTTGGTAGGGGTTTGGGTTAGTATGTGAATGTATAAGCGTCGATTTTGGCTTGAAGTTAAGTCGTCGAATTGAATTTTATGTAAGTTGTTGAATAATGGAAAAGAAAGCTATTATTGTTGTTTTGTCTTTTGGATTGGTTGTTGATGTTGTTAGGTTGGTTGTTGTTGTTGTTGATTGTTTTGGCCGAGTTGAATTCTCGGGGTACTTTATTCAAACTCCAAATCTTTTGCTCAAATTTTTGTAGAATTAAACACAGAATTTGGAAAGTAAGGCCTAAAAGTCATTAGCTAATGTTTGGCATTTTATGGGTGGTTTATAGATAGGGCAGCCCGAATCATAGATTGGATTAGCTTGAGTTTGGGTTATTTTGGAGAGCGTTTGAGGTATGTAAAGTAACCTTCCTTTTTGGCGTGTCTTAGTTAAATTAGGCTATGATTCGAAGCCTCGAAAACTCTATTCTCGCAATCCGGAATTGTATATGATTCGCACTTGTTTCCTTGGTATCCTTGTGCTAATATGCCATAACGTTGATCCTTATATCCTTAGAATTAATAATTTGCAAAATATACTACGAGTTAAAAGCTGATTTTTGATTTTAAAGCTTATTCTTTAGCGATTCCAAAAGTTAAACGCTCGGAACTTTCTCAGAAAAGCTCGGATTGCTTTGAAATTTTCGTAGGAGTTTGTATGATATAGAACGAGTATGTTTTTCATAGGCGGGCTCAGTTCGGGTCTATACTCGTCCGTGGGTCCCGCGACGCCATTTTTATGTGGATTCGATAACTTTGAAACAAAAAGTAATAATTATTATTCCGATTTCGAATATGACTATTTTACTTATCTTTTGGATTTATGATAATGATTTTATGCATATGATTACTCACTTACTCCGCTCGTGCCTACTATGATATCGTTCGCCGGTTCCGGCGGTTCGTTGTCGTGCGCATTATGATACATTCGGTGTTATCTTACCAAAGACTTGCGATTATGGTTCACGAAACTCTCGCTCGAGGGCGGGTTCCACTTATGTTTGGCGTTATCTTTGTGTATGGCGATATACGCGCGTGATATGTGACGGAGATTCGGAGATTTGAAACCTTCGGTGTTATCTTGTGTTATGGCGCCATCGACGGGCGAAGACCATATTTCTGTGCCCTATGCATGACTTATATTTTGAAGTAACATTTTGATATTTTGGAAATGCATTTACTTTACCTACTTCTATTTCGATTAAACCTCGGATTGTATATTACATTTTACGCTTTGCATACTCGGTACGTATTTCGCTAATGACCCTTCTTCGGGGGCTGCGTTTAAATACCATGGCCATCGGACGCACGGTTATGGTGATCCACGCCGTTTAGGACACCCCATCTTATTTGGAGTGCTCTTCATCATTCATGAATTTATATTTTTGGTATATATACTCGTTCATGCATTTGTATATATTCGTTCGAGGGTACGGCGGGGCCCTCTCCCGTCATCGATTACAAAAGTACGTTTAGAAACAACGTGGACATATTTTGTGGGTTGTGCCTACTTTTGTACGGTTGCGTTTGGATATGTTGTGTTTGGGCGATCCCCTCGTTACGCCGCGAGCCGGTCGCTTATGTATATATATTGTGTTGTTAGCCATGTGGCCTTTGTTGGTATTTTTAAAGTGTTTAGGGTTACTTTGGATAGTCCGTAAAACAAAGGAAACTAGTGATGAAAATTTTAGAAATTATCTAAATTTGGAATACGGCCTTGTCGGCTTACGTATATACAGGTGTGTTTGATATAGTTTGTGATAGCGTTTGATAGGTGTGTTTGGGTGCCCGGATCGGGCACTAGTCACGGCCTACGGGGTTGGGTCGTGAGACTACAAAGGCAGGGAAAATAATAAACAGGTCAAGCCCATGGACCCACAACACATGATCAATATGATAATCGAAGGAACGGATATGCCATGAGGACCGATGATGAAAAGGACAAAGGTTTCAATTGTTCGAGAGAAGCGGACCAGGGATTGTGTGCCCGAAGGATCTATGTCCTTCGACGATGAGGATACGAAAGGCATCATTCAACCACACAATGATGTGTTGGTAATTTCTATCCTTATATTTAAATCTAGTCTTGAAAGTATTTTGATTGACCCAAGTAGTTCGGCTAATATTATCCGATGGAGAGTGGTAGAACAATAGGGGCTGTTGGACCAAATTGTGCGGGTAGCTTGGCTTCTCAACGGATTCAATATGGCAAGCGAAACTACTAAGAGAGAAATCTCTTTGCTGGTCAACATAGCTGGGACTATTCAGCAAACGGTGTTCTATGTCATCGAGGGTGAGATGAAGTATAATATGTTGCTTGGCAGACCATGGATGCATAGCATGAGGGCAGTACCCTCGACATTGCATCAAATGTTAAAATTCCCGACATCGGAAGGCATAAAAAAAGTCCGTGGTGAACAACCCGCGGCAAGGGAGATGTTCGTGGTCAAAGAAGCACCCCTCATTCAGAAACCGTGAAAAGTTGTTGAATCAACCAAAGGTAAAGATGCTAAATAGAAATTAAAGAATGGAGGCGCGGTCAGCTCGGATGAAGAAAACGAAGAGAAGAGCCTGAGCTTCGAAGAAGATGGCTTCGATGTGCCCAGATCGTTCGTGCTATCGGATAATTCGGACGCAACCAAGTCTTCCATAGAGGAGCTAGAACAGATTATCTTGTTTGTACACTCGCCGAACAGAAAGGCATACCTGGGCAAGGGGTTAACCTCGGAGCTCAGGCGTTAGTTAATTAAATTTCTTCAAGCTAACGCCGATTATTTTGCATGGTCCCATTTAGACATGACAGGTGTGCCGCCGGAAGTAATGACGCATAAGTTAAGCCTCGATAAAAAAAATTCCCCGGTGAAACAGAAAAGAAGACCGATGGCCGAAGTAAAGCATGCCTTCGTCAAAGAAGAGGTAACAAAGGATTTAAAAATAGGTTCCATCCGGGAGGTTAAATACCCGGACTGGTTAGCTAATGTCGTTGTCGTGCCGAAGAAAGGTAATAAATTTAGAATGTGTGTTGATTATAAGGATCTGAACAAAGCCTGCCCAAATGATTTATTCCCTATGCCTCACATTGATCGAATGATAGATGCGACGGTCGGGCATGAGATGTTAAGTTTTCTCGATGCCTACTCCGGGTACAATCAGATTCGGATAGATCCGAAGGATCAGGAGAAAACTTCTTGTATAACCTGATATGGGACTTATTGTATAATGTAATGTCATTCGGGTTAAAAAATGCCGGTGCAACTTACGAACGCCTAGTTAACCGAATGCTCGAAGAACAAATAGGTAAAACAATTGAGGTTTATATTGATGACATGCTAATTAAATCCATAGAAACAGAGGACTATTTAAAGCATTTGCAGGAAACCTTCGATATACTTCGCAAATACAACATGAAGTTAAACCCAGAGAAGTGTGCCTTCGGCGTTAGATCAGGGAAGTTCTTGGGCTTCATGGTGTCGAACCGAGGGATTGAAATTAACCCGGACAAAATTAAGGCCATTGAAGACATCGAGGTGGTTAACAACGGGAAGGCAATGTAAAGGTTAACCGGAAGAATAGCGGCTCTGAGCCGGTTCATTTCAAGGTCTTCGGATAAAAGTCACTATTTCTTTTCGTTGCTAAGGAAGAAGAATGACTTTGTATGGACACCGGAATGTCAAAGAGCTTTGGAATAATTAAAACGGTGCCTGTCAAGTCCCCCTTTGTTGCACACACTAAGGCAGATGAACAAATGTTCTTATATCTGGTAGTATCCGAGGTTGCGGTAAGTGGCATCTTAGTTCGAGAAGAAGAAGGTACGCAATTCCCTATCTATTATATAAGCGGAACATTAGGGGATGCAGAGACTCGTTATCCTCACCTCGAAAAATTAGCATTAGCCTTGGTAAATGCTTCTAGGAAACTGAAACCTTATTTTCAATGCCGCCTCATATGTGCAGTGACTACCTACCCATTAATAAATATCATGCATAAACCGGAGTTGTCAGGAAGGTTAACGAAATGGGCTGTTGATATAAGCAGTTATGACATCGAGTATAAACCTAGAACGGCTATAAAATCCCAAATCTTGGCCGACTTTATAGCGAATTTTACTTCGACAATGGTTCTCGAGGTAGAAAAAGAGCTTTTTCTAACCTCGAGGAAAATCGCTGAGAATACGGACCACATACACGAGGCATCAAACGTGAAAGAGTACAAATTAGGGATTGTTATTAAGGCCCCCGCATGTGATATTATTCGACAATCAAACAGAACTTTAAAATTGACTAACAATGAAGCCGAGTATGAGGCTATGATTGCAAGTTTCGAGTTGGATCGAAGTTTAGGGGCTGAAGTCATCGAAGCAAAGTGTGACTCCCTCCTGATTGTGAACCAAGTCAACGGTGTTTTTGTAGTCAAAGACGAACGAATGCAGAGATACCTAGAGAAAATTCAAATAGTCCTACACCAGTTCGAAGAATGGACTATGCAGCATGTACCGAGGGAGCAAAACAATAAAGCAGATGCATTGTCCAACTTCGGTTCATCGGTCAGAGCGGAGGAGTTCAATTCTGGCACGGTCGTTCAGTTGATGAACTCGGCAATAGAAAATGGCCATGCCGAGATCAATACAATGAGCTTAACATGGGATTGGCGCAATAAATACATAGACTACTTGCGAGAAGGGACGCTCCCAACAGACCCTAAGGAATCGAGGTCCCTTCGAACTAAAGTTATGAGATTTTGCTTGGTCGATGACCAGTTATATTGCTGATCTTTTTAGGGACCTTTGGCTAAATGCTTGGGGCCCGGAGAAACAAATTATGTGATGCAGGAGATCCACGAAGGAACCTGCAGTAATCATTCCGGAGTCGAAGCTTTGGTCCGAAAGATAATCAGAGCAGGATATTACTGGAATCGAATGGAGGAGGACGCAAAAAATTTTATCTGAAAATGTGATGGATGCCAAAGGCACGCACTGATGATACACCAGCTGAGGGAGTTTCTCCATCCGGTCCTATCCCCTTGGCCATTCATGAAATGGGGGATGGACATTGTCGGCCCTTTGCCATGGGCTCCGAGTAAGGCTCGGTTCATTTTGTGTATGATTGACTATTTTTCCAAATGGGTTGAAGCGCAGGCCTTCGAGAAAGTCAGAGAGAAGGAGGTCATTAAATTCATTTGCGACTATATCGTTTGTCGGTTTAGCATTCCTGCCGAGATAACTTGCGACAACGGTCGACAATTCGTTGGTAATAAGGTTAATGACTCCTCGAAGGATTGAAGATCAAGAAGATTTTGTCAACTTCATATCACCCGAGTGCAAACGGACAAGCGGAGTCGACGAATAAGACCATACTTCAAAATCTAAGAAAGCGACCGGAGTCCTCAAAACACAAGTGGAAGGAAGTTTTGCCGGAGGTACTATTGGCCTACAGAACGACGTTGAAGTCAAGTACTGGGGAAACACCATTTTCTCTAGTTTATGGTGCCGAGGCTTTAATTCCTGTAGAAGTCGGAGAATCGAGCCTAAGGTTCCGGTATGCGATGAACGAGTCAAAAGAAGAGGATATGGCCGTGAAGCTTGACTTAGCGGACGAACTCCGCGAGAATGCACCGGTCCTTTTAGCAGCTCAAAGACAACGAATGGGGAGATATTACAATCAAAGAACGAGCCTTCGGCATTTCCAAGTTGGGTACTTAGTGCTTCGAAAAATTACCCTGCACACTAAGAATCCCGATAATGGAAAACTGGGCCAGAACTGGGAAGGACCGTATAAGATAACCGCAATAACCGGCAAAGGATCATATCAATTAGGAAAACCGGAGCCGACGACATGTACACAACAACTGAAACGTAGCACACTTGAAGAAATATTATTGCTAAGGTACGAGCTACTAACCCTTCGTGAATTTCAATAGTTCTCACCTTTTTTTTTAAGGTCAAACCGGAGTAAAATTCGAAGATAGTAGAATTAGGTCTGAAAACACGTGTTGCACACTTTTTATAAGTTCGGTTTTATCCCGAAGTGGGTTTTTCGGTAAGGTTTTTTAACGAAGCAACAATGTACAAAGTGTTACTTTAGAATTCAAAAACCGGGCTAAGTGTCGGGGGTGCGAAGACCAGCAAAGTACTGAGACTGGGGATTCAACAATGTCATTTTCGATAAGTGTTTCTCCGCTCATGCTTCACACACAAACACTACGGGACTATGATATCCTCACTAGGAACAACAAGATCGAAGAAAGCTCAAAGAAGAGAAGTCAAAGTCGAATCACTTTTTATTTTTTATTGGCCGAGCCTTCTACATTAGGTTTCGTTGTAAGGGCCAAACAATCGAATGAATCATGCCTAGATAATATTGCTACGGCAAAAGAAGAAGAGGTCGGATGAAGTCCTCAGTTTTTTGTGAGAGACAAATATTTGAAATATGAAGAAAAATATTTCGGTAAAAGTACGTTCAAATGTGCCATTTTATGAATGTTACTGAGAGTAACTGTTTATTATAGCCCATGAGCTACCCTCGAGGACTGCCGTCACAAAATAGACGAAGGCACTAAGGTTATAAGTAACCGAGCCCAACTTACAAAGAACTAAAATAGTCGAAAGAAGGTCGAATAATTAAAGACCTCGACTTAAATGCCCGAAGTGGTCCGGAGACATCTAAATTCACAAAGCATAAAAAGGCTCCTGCAGACAAGCCATCAATAAGTTATCGGTTGAACAGGAACCGGTTAAAGTAAAGCCCAAAACCCAAAAGTTAAGTTGGCTCATTTTTCTAAGAAAAAAATTGTTAAGGGCTTAAGGTCGAACCTCAGCCGTTTTTAACGAAACAATATCGATACGAAACAATACCAATATGAAACTTAAAGATCTATTCGAAGTCTCACATGACTAAGTATAAAAAATGATCGAAAGAAATACTGGCAAAAGAGAATCCCATACAAATTTCATATGTCATGAAGGGCCGAACTTACACTTGTGAAAATTACAAAGATCAAAAACAAAATACAAAGGTCGTATGAGACTATTTAATCTGTCAAAGAAGAGCCCAAGTCATCAGAGCCGGACCCTTCTGGGTCTTTCTCAGAGCTATCTTCAAGAGCTTTCTTGGCTTTATCCTCGATTGTTTTTGCCTCAGCAATCCGAGCAGGGATATCCGTAATGCCTCGTTGAGCTGCCTCGAGCGTAGATCTTCTAGACTTCCACTTCACATATTCTACTAGAAGGGTGGATCGAGCCTCGGTAACCTCAATTTGTTCATGGGCTTCCTTCAGGTCGGCCTGAGTCTTCTTTAATTTTTCCTCCAACTCGGACCTCATATCGCTCAGAGTGATCCGAACCTCGTTAGAAGATGCCAGCTCGGCCTGAAGTCCATCATTGTCTCGAATGGCGGCCTCGATCTCACTCTTAAGTTCCTCAAAGGCCTGGGCTCGAATCTCGACCTTTTCTTGGGCAACGTTTAAGGTTTCCTTCTCAGTGGCCCTTTCGACTTTGAGCTGCCTGAACTTCTCCTCCATCTTAGCAGCCTCGCCTTTGATTGAATCAAGTACTTCCCTCAATTGGGTGATAGTGGCCTCTAACTCACTAAGCTTTGTGGCGTATTCGGAGTTGCCCGGGCTGAGCTCCTTATTGTCCTTTTCTAGGACTTTGTTCTTGTGGACTGAATCATCAAGCTCATTTTTTAATCGAAAGTTCTCCTCCTTAGCTGCTTCAAGCTCTATTCGGAGGGTTGGAGGACCGACGGTATGGCTCAACTCATCTTTCTTTTGTTGGAGGAGAAGCTTGAACTTCTCAGTGACTCGGCCCTGGGGATCCAACTGAGCCCGTAAGTCATCTATCTCATGCTGAGCTAGAAGAAAACCTTCGTTCACGAGCACGACAACCTGTGAAAATAAAAGAAATAAAATTAGAGATCAGCAGACAATGAAAATTACTCCAAATAAATTGAAACTCATTGGAAGGAGGGAGAGAAAATGTTCACCCGGTTGCCAGCATGCATACCCTCGTTGAGAAGGCACTGCCACGAGAGTCCGTCCATCTTCTCTTTGTCGGACTCCGACACAAGAGGTCGTAGATAACTGGCCACCCCCACGAGGCGAGACAAAAAACTGCAATCTTCAGGAACAGTGACCATGGTCGACCTGGCCCTCCTTGGCTCTGCACTTGGAGCGGAAAAAATATCTACAAGTCGAGACCTCGAACCTGACTCAGTAGATCGAGTAGGCCTCCTCGTTGCTCGTGGAATAGGGAGATGTCCAAGTCCCGAGGCTTCCGTCGTTGCAGGAGGAGTATCGACAAACATGTCATCAAAATTCACTTTCTCCGAGGATGGAGCAGAAGGAGGAGATAAGTTGTTTCGGCCCTTCTAGCCTTTTTTACCGAAGGCGCCGCCTCGGGTGAAGTGTCGCCCGTAACGTCGATCAGTTCAAATGCCTTTATGGGAACCGGGGTTTGGAGATATTCGGTTATCAGGTGGAAAGAGGTCTCAACTTCCCCGCTATCGGCCGGCTGCGCAAATCAGGCCGAGTTTGCGGCACTTTCCTCCGAGACCTTCACCGGCTTGTCTCAGCCCCGATCGCAGCCCGGCCACTGCATGGATCCGATCTGATGTTCGCGATCCAAATGTCGTCATCGGGGTCATCCCTCAGGCCTCGAGCTTCAGATGAACCAATAGCATCCTTCGAGCTCTTCTTTCTTTTCTGACCCCTAGACTTGGGTTTTTTCGTCTTCTTTTCAGCCTCGGAAATGAGCCGTGCTCATCCTGAAATATCAAAATATGAACTCGGTGTGGCGGGTTCGTCTGCTAGTGTGGGCTGTGGGGTCGAAGAGCCTCTACTTAAATCTGAATATCGAAGGATTAAACCGTAAGAAAGTTGAACGAAAGAAAATAACAAGAAGCTAAAAGAAGAGAAAGATACCATGATTTTGAGCAGCCCACCGTTTGCGGTAGATTTTCCCATGTCCGCTCTTGGTGCGGATGTTGGCTGATAATTCTTTCGATCCACCTAACAAATCCGGGGATCACCTCCGGAAGCCATCCAATCACCGAAACATCGAAAATAGTTAGAAAAAAATGCTTAAAAGGCACCTAAAAAAGATATAAGTCCTATAAGACTTACGTTTGTCGTTCCACCTTTCGGGGAAAGGCATATATTCCTTCGGTATAATGTCTGCGATCCTAACCGGGACAAAACGCTCGTACCAGCCCCGATCTCTATTCTCATCGACGAAGGAAAGAATAGGGTTCCTTCCCCGTTTGGCGAGCTTAATAACTCCACCACGAAAGATCCTTGGGCAATATAGCCGGATCGGAAACGGTGCAAGTAAGTGAAGTTAACATTATCACCAAAAGCACGTAGGTGAGGCCACGATCCTTCAAACATTCGAGCCTATTTGAGCAAGGCACACTTTATATGTCCAGCATATCTCAAGGATAACCGGATCTATTGGAGGATTAAGCTTGAAAGTGAAAGGGTATGTGTAAATATATAAAAACCCTTCCTTCAAATCGGTGATGTGCTTCATCATCACCGGGAGCAATGATCTCTATGGGGCAATTTTCCCAACCACACTCAGTTCGGACTCGGGGAAGGTGCACCTCCTTGATCGATGATAGGTAATGCCTAACGTCGTAACCCCAGTCAGATTTCTTTACAGCCGTTTCAATTGCGAATTCATGGTTGAAGTTATATTTTAAGGGGATTATGTCTTTGGCCTGGGTTTCGAAAGAACTGGTTTGTGATTTGCCTCCGGTGCTGGCGACAGTCTCGGTATTCGGAGAGCTAACCGAAGGGGCATCTTCCTAGGTAAAATCGGTGTTCGTTGCCATTTCGAGGATTTAAAGAGGAAAATATGAAGATTTGATGATTCGAAGAGGAAAGTATGAAGATTTGAAGATTTGAATGTTGAAAATGTGAAGATTTGAAGACTGAAAAGATGAATTTGTGAAGACTCGAAGAGAATTTTCCAGAAATTGGAGAAGATTTTAGGACCTCGGATGAATTTTCTCAACAAATTTTCGAAGACACAGAATTTCAGAACAAGGTAAGTGAGATGATCAAGAGGTGAAGAGTGAAAAAAGAGAAGTGAAAAGTGAAAAATGAAATCACTGTAACACCTTTTATAGAGAAATTTTGAGACGGTTACCGAAATCGTCCAACCAAAAGGAGACATGTGTCCGAAGTCAGAGAAACGTGACATGAAAGGACGATTCATTTCCCGCCTGTTTTCAAAGAAGAGGCTTACTAAGGAAGTCACCGACGTAATCGTTCCACTTCCCGTCACTTCGATTAAACTTCGATGCGAGAAGTATGGGGACTATCTGTATACGGTAAAAACCGAAGCAATTTGTATTCGGTAAGAACCGGAGTAAATATTGCAGCCGTCTGATACGAGATCGAAGAAGAATAAGATCGTTAGGCATCGAAGGGAACGAGGATCGAGGGGTTGTGAGTTCATCCAACTGAGTGTCAAAACAGAGGGTATGTTGATAAGCACAGAAAACTCGAGCCTGAGGCGAAAACACTCGACATAGGCTCGGATTATCCGTTATTGGTCGGGCCATGCATCACCTGATCATTCCGCCATGTGCGCTGACAACAGTATGGGTGTCAGACTACTCGTACGAACGTCGCCTTATCCACTTTAGGGTTTTCTTAGAAAGGCCTTTTTTAGATTGTACTAAGGCTCATCTATTTGTAGCTATAAATAGGGGTGTATCCCCTTCATTTTAGGGTTAGATTTTCATTATTCATCACACTTGTAATCTAAAAAAGAGGCAGAGGAATTTTCTTAGTGTTTGGCTAGGGTTAAAGAGGCAATCTCCAAAACCGGACCAGTTTTCAGAGTTTACAGATTCGGTTACTTAAGCTTTATTTACTATCATTCGTCAATATACGATTATCATTTGCATACTATTGTTATGCCTAATCTATTAATCTAACTATGTATCTTATAAACCACTTACAAATTTAATTGTTACCATTTTCAAGGGTAAACAATTTCTCTAAATATGAAACTTCTCTTTACGTCTCACTGACAGGCCTAAAGTGTCAAGTCTTTAACAGTAATTATATTTTTAAAAGATAAAAATTACCACTAACTACCGTAATACTGATACCAACATTACCTAAAATTTTAACGATTTCACAATCTAGAATATATCGTAGGACTTATATGCATTTTATTTCATCTCGCTAAGCAAAAGCTAGTCGAAGTGAATCTCAAACCGAGATTGTCTGCAAAGATAATGCTCTTATAGTTAGGGGTGTATATGGATCGGGTTGGTTCGGGTTTTTCAAATACCAAATCAAACCAATTGCGTCGGGTTTTCAAATCTATAAACCAAACCAACAACAATCGGGTTTTTCGGATTTCTTTCAGGAAAAGTCTTCATACAAGATATATAACTTTTAATTCAAATGTTTTCTTAGCCCTAGTAAGATACAACTATATAATTAAAGTGTTTTTTAAGAAAATAACAAAAAATGTGAGATGAGTGATGTATTGTAATAAAATATTCAACAAAAAAGATAATGAAATTGATTAAAACAAATATTGTTAATTAATAAGCCATAATGAAAATGATCATAATCTAAAATACTAAGTCATGCTAAAATAAGTGCGGCAAATAAGTATTAATTACATGACAAAAAGAAAAAATAAAATCAAGCTATGTATTTCACTCTCTAAACCAATGCAAAGCTAACAAATATCCAACATTATTGTCATTCCTAGCGTTAGAATTGAACTCTTTGTTTTAGTATTGAGTTGATTTTGTTTTGTGCTTTTTTTGCGTTACTAACATCTATGGATTATAAAACTTATTAAACCATTCAAAATTCTAAGTTCAAGTTTGAAATAATAAGTTAAAAGACAAAACATATGAAGAATTTTAACAAATATTTATAAATTACATTAGAAATAAAAAAAATTATGTATGAAATATCTTTAAAAATAGTATACATGTAATGTCATGTTGGTTTGGTTCGGTTCGACTTTTTTTAGTTAGAACCAGACCAAACCAATTATGGTCGATTTTTTTTTTTTCAATATCAAATCAAGTCAAACAAAACCACTAGGCTTTTTTTTTATTTCGAATTATCGATTATCAATTTTAAGGTTTTCTTTGTACACCACTACTTATAGTCTTTCACATTTACGTTCATTATATATCACATATTTATATATCAACATATAGATTCAAAACAATAATTGGAATTAATTTTTTCAAGAAAAAGTGGCATTTTACTCCTACACAAACATTTCAAGAGAAGCAAACCCATTGATTGTTAAAACAAATTACTATAATTTATGGAATTGAGGTTTCGTATAAAGTGCCTAAAAAATTGAATTAGTAGCGTTCAAATTGACTGGGGAGATTCTTCTTGTGCAATTTCTCTCTTCCCAAAGTGTGTAATATGTTACTATTGTCCATCCTAATAAACTAGGGTTAATTCGTCCTGCACGATTATAAAAAGCAAAAGAGATGAATAGAGTTTTAAATTTATTTTAACAGAATTTAAATAATGCTGAGATATGTAAAATAGAAATCAATAACATATCGTGATGCTCTCTTTATTCTGATTTAAGACTATTTTGTATTGTAAAATATCAAAATGTATAACAGTACTACTTCATCAATCTTAGGATTTTATGCAGCTATAGCTATTCACAAATTTAATTTTTTTTGTATAATTGCCCAAGTGTATATATATATGTCCCAACAGGCAACAAGTGGCAGGCTTTGTCTTTTATGTGAATGTGGCTTCATAAGAATCTTTTGATTTTAGCCATCTTTTTCTGCTAGCATGTTTTAATCGTGTCCTGTGCTTGCCACGGTCCTTCTCCCACCTACCCCAAAAGGCAACAACCTCTCAATTTCCACAAAATTGTCTAAACAGTCTTAATGGTATTGGTAAGTTCTGGAGCAGGACCGATAGGACAACCGTGGCAGCGATGGGTTCTCTACGTTTAGGAATAAAGCGGTAGAAGTTTCATTGAGAATTCAAGAACAAATTACAGTGAGACGAGCAGTACGTTTGGAATCACAAAGGTATTAAATAAAAGTGCAACGACGATGTGTGTGATTGAGACATTCTAACGTACCTACAAACTTGAACCTTCTTGTGCTCTAGATATGATCAATCCGATCAAGTACTACATTTTCATTGTTTATCCAAGGAATGGAAGGACAGAGGCCCCTCCAATCAAGAACTTAGTATTTTCTCGTATGTAAAAAAAGAAAGGGAAAAGGGTCAAAAATACCCTCTTACTATAGAAAAAGGATCAAATATACCCTCCGTTTGAATTTGGATGCAAAATTACCCTTACCGTTATACAATAGGATCAATAATACCCTTGATTAACAGAAAAGTGAAAAAACAGGAAACACTTAAAAGGTTGACTTTTCTTTTCTTCTCCCCTTCCCAGTTCTCTCTCTATGCCTCCTCTCTCATTCTGTCCGCTGCCCACCGATTCCCTATCTCTTCTTCTTCTTTGTTCATTCCTTACCTCTTGATTCAAATCAAGTCAAATCCAGAAAAAATTCTATTAGAAATCCATCTTTCTTCCCACAAAATTGAACCCACTTTGCTTTATCTACACTCAATTTGCACCCACGACCACCGGTTGTATCCTAAAACAAACCAGCCATTAACTAATTATGTGTATACAAGTGCGGTGTGATTGATGACATATTTGGTTGTCAGGTAAATGAATTTGCGTACAAGTCATTTCCTATCAATATTGCATAACGAACTAGTCTGAGCAAATTTTGGTTTTGGTTGTCTAGCTTTAATGTCCTTCAAGTATTATTTTTCAGCAGGTGGAAACATAGCCATCAAGATAAATTGCAACCTTTTAATGTTTTCTTGTACTGCATATAAAGTTGCTTAAAAGTCAACATGAACTTGCATGTAGGATATTGAGCGGAGAAAACTAGCGTGTAGGAGTGATACCAATAGCAAAAAAATTCTCGTTAGAACAATTAGTGCAGTGTATATGTCAAACTGAGTTTGCACCTACTGAAATTCAAACTTGATTTTGTGCAGTAGCGGTCAAATTAATGAGTAATTGATTTACACTTTTTGACAAGAGTATTCAAGATTTGTACATATCCTTTGCTCAATATATATTTCCTCCTATCAATGAGATGGCATAATTTGAGTATAGCATTTTAGCCCGTCCATGGCAAAATCATGCAAGTTCTTGATATATTTGCTTTGAGAAAAAAACAACTTTTTTTTTATACAACAAAAAGCCGTGGATGGAACTTGTTTGCACATATAAAGCAAAATGGGTTAGATTTTTGTGTGAAAAAGATGGAATTTAGGAGGTTTTCTCTTGTATTGATTTGAATTAAGGGGCAAGAAAAGAGAAAGAAAGATATAAAGAAAAGAGAAAGGGATAGCAAGCAGAATGAAAGACATGGAAAGAGAACTGGGAAGGGGAGAAGCAAAGAAAAGTCAACCTTCTAAGTGTTCTAAATCCTGTTTTTTCACTTTTTTCAATAGTAGGAGGGTTTTTGAGTCGTGGTATTATTTATCCTATTGTGTAACGTTATGAGATTGAAGTAATTGCACCCAAACTCAAACTATCAAGATATTTGATCTTTTTTCAATAGTAGTAAATATTATAATGCGTATTTTTGACCCTTTTCCCAAAAAGAAATAAGACATTGTAAGTCCTAACATCTACCCCACATATATATATATATATATATATATATTTTTAACTTTTCAAGTAAACTTTTAGTAATACCTTAACTAAGAATTTAGTATTTATTCAATGTTTTCCAGCGAGACTAAAGTTTGCCTTAATCAAAGTTTAAATTTTCTTATGTGCTTATTATGTTTGACCCATGAACTACTTTATGAGATTGAAAGCTAATGCCTTAACTAAAAAGTATGCCCACATAACTAAAAGTATTTGTTCCTTAAGGCATAACTTAAACTTTGCCTTATAAGGCAAAGTTGTCTTTATCAAATGGGCTGGTCTTTAAAATTACCCTTAAGGCATAACTAAACTATGTCTTAAAAAATCGCTTAAATTTGAATTATGCGGTCCGGCGTAACTTTAGTTTTCCTTAAAGATTGTATGCGGATGCGGCACACTCATCTGAAATATTTTTATTTTTTATGCTTGAGCGGGGGTTCGATTTATTCGATTTTGAAGCGCCAAAAGGCAATTAAATATGACCAAAATTTAAAAATTCATTTGAAGGGTAAACAAAGGGCAATCCAAGGCAAAAAAATGATTTTGAAGGCCAACAATTAAGGACACAAAAAACATTAAGTACAAAAAAGTGCAAATGACCCTATAAGATTCCCGAAATATTGGCCCAAGATGATTCAATAGCAATAGTCATCCTCATTAGCCCAACTAATTTAGCAGGCCCAAATTTCTCTTTCTTCAAGTATGAAATTTTTCTTCACATTTCAATATAAAATGATAAATCACAATAAGGAATCTTTACTAATTTGAACATTTCTCGGGCAAAATGGAAACCTAACCTTAAAAACAAATGTTGGACAATATTAACAAATAATTACTTGATTAATTTCGACACTACTATGAATGATGTAACGGAACTTTTCCAGAACTTACCAATTATTAAGCACTGAAATATTGTATCTCGCTCATGAATTAATTGAGAACGTCTATTTTTAATTATACAATTTTGAATTATACAATATCAAAAATTATTGGTTCCTTGATATATGAGTTTAGTAAATGAGTATGAACATCAGCACAGGCTGGGCTGTGGATGTTATATATAGGTCCATCTCCAATTAAATTGACCAAAATTAGCCCCCAAAAATTTGTGGACAACCCATTTTTAAGTCAATTCGTTTCATCCAAGACTCACTTTGGGCTAATATGGAGGATAGCTGACTTGATTTGGAGTGTTGTCTACAGCCTAAGCATAGGTTCATTTTATGGTTAGCTGTGCTGAGGAGATTATTGAATAAGGAAAGATAATATACAAGTTGATAATGCTGGTTGTTATTTATGTGAGGGTCAGTACATAGAGAGGTCCTTGCAACTATTTGCAATTGCATCTGGACTAAAACTGTGAGAACTGAGCTGTTTAGCGGGGCTAGTTATTCATATCCAAGTTGAAGTCAGGCAGATGCTGGAGTGACTTAAAGGAAGCATTGGAGTCGATTTCTAAAGGAAGTTGTGGCAACTATATTGGGTGGGGCGGGGTTTGGTGGCGTGGAGGCCATCATACGTACATACTGAGTTAGTAATCTATATCTATATTATATTAAAAGCACGATAGAAATATTGATTAGACTTTTTTCTCTTCATTAAAATACTCTATAACAGACAAAATCGTCTTTTAATAATTACAAATGATTTCACATAAGACATAAATAATTTAATTATTTTCCTTATATTTAGGATTTTCAAATCAACTAAAATTTTATATACTAAACTTATTTGAACGGGTAATAAACCCTAATATTTTGTTATTCTTTTAATTTTGGAAAATCCTTGATGAATTTGAATTTGTCTCAATTCAAATTAAATATGGTAAGACTACGTATTATGAGAAACACATAGTACTCTTAGGTTAACTATATATTTAATTCGATTAAGGATTCATCTTCAATAAAGTTGATATGCTAAGTATTTAGTATTTGAGCCTCCAAGGTGCAATAGCAATGCTCCTGATGTCTTTCAAGCAGAAGTTGCACCGGGTTTGAAACTTTTCGATATGTTACAAACGCCTACCAGATACATTAATTGAGGTCATTTTAGAAGATACCCCCTCCAGATAAAAAAAAAAAAAGTTCATTTAGCCATTTACACACCCCTTAAGAAACTACTCACTCCAAGAAAAAAATATGTAAATTGACTAAACTACCGCTAATTGAATAGGTATTGGGATTTGATCACATAAAAATTAATAGGGGCAAATATGAAAAAATAAGGTTAATTGTTTCTTGATTCAATAAGTGGACACTTTTTTTGACCCAAGAAAAAAAGGCTAAGTGAACACTTTTTTTGATTCGGAGGGAGTATGGTTTAATATCAATAGATTAATCAGCTTTCGTCGGTTTTCTTGATTGTGAATCTACTCTTATCAGTATTATTTGATAACGAAGCTTAACTCTGTTCGTATTATTTTGTTGTTCTTTTGCTGATACTCCCGTTCAGTTTTTAATTTGATTTTGTATTTAAGATATGCTTTTTCTCAGTAAAGAATAATGGAGTAGGAAGTTTCAACTGATGTCAGTTAATTTGATTGCAGAAAGAGTGAGAAATTGGTTATAATCACCTGCTTTTTCTGTTGGATTTTACATCTTTGATAGCCAAATGCCCAAATCACAAGGTTTGAAACTTGAGGAACAACTAATAGGTTGGGATGTACACGGACCGGGTTGGTTTGGGTTTTTTAAAGACCAAACCAAACCAATTGCATTGAGTTTTTAAATCTATAAACCAAACCAAACCAACAAAAGTTGGGTTTTTCAACCTCGAATTTTCTCCGTTTTTTCGGGTTGCTCGGATTTTGGGTTTTTCAGATTTTTTTCCGGTAAAGTCTCCATACAAAACATAAAACTTGTACTTCAAACATTTCTTTAGTCCTAGTAAGATACGACTATCTAATTAAGATTTTTATTAAGAAAATAACACAAAATGTGAGATGAGAGATGACATTGTACTAAAATATTCAACAACAAAAAAGTAATAAAATTGCATAAAATAAAATGATCATCATCTAAAAGTACTAAATCATGCTATAATAAATACGGCTAATTTTTAAGACATATAGAAAATGATCTTAATCTAAAAGTACTAAGGCCTCATTTGTTTCCATGTCTGAATCTGAATACACATCTGAATATTAAGATATGCATTAAGATTAAGATGTCTAAATCTGAATACAAATTTGAATATTAAGATATTGTCTTTAGATCTGAACATTAAATTATTAAGACTGTTTGTTTTCAATATCTGAATATGCTTAATTTATCTTATTAAACATAATCAATATAAAGTTCAAATAAAATTAGACAATAATTTTATAAAAGGTACCATTTCAACAAAAATAAAATAATTTTGTCACAGAAAATAATATTTTGAAGAAATGAATGAATATTTAGACATTGGTTCTATTTACTCGTGCCTCTTAGGGCTTACCAGAAAACTAATCAAACTACTTGAATATATTATAAATGGCTGACAAGCAATCTGATCTATCTCTAGTGTGGGCTCGAAGATGATCCAATATATCACAATTGCAAAGCTAACACACCCATTGTGGGCAGTGATCGATGGCTTGTAGTGAAAGAATATGACAGTCAAATCCACGTCAACCAAACAATTTGATTGATTCTGTGAAGATTATAGAGTCTTACTAGTTGAAGAGGAAAAGACTTTGGTTGTCGATTGGTGGTTGGAGAGAGAGGGAGGCGTGAAATTTGGTGGAACTAAAACATGTATATTTTAAGAGTTTGAATTGTGATAAGACTTTGTTACAGATCTGATTCATTCAGACCTATTCACATCCATTAAAAGCTTTTAAAATGAAAGAAATAGATGCATTTAATGGGCTGGATCTGAATAATTAAGATTCAGACCTAAAAATCAAACACACTTAATGACTAAGATCTGAATGATTAAGAATCAGACCTCCATTAAGTGCAAACAAATGAGGCCTAAGTCATGCTAAAATAAGTACGGCTAATAAGTATTAATTAAATTACTAGATATTAAAGAAAAAAATAAAATTAAGCTATGTATTTTGACTTTCTAAACCAACATAAAACTAAAGAATAGATATCCAATATTATTGTAATTTAGAATTGAATTTCTTTTCTTAGCATTAATATTGATTTGATTTTTGGTGGATTTTATTTGAGTTACTAACATATATGGGTTATAAAACTTATTGGACCATTTAAAATTCTAAATCCAAGTTTGAAATAATATGTTAAAAGACAAAAAATATGAAAAAGTTCAAGAAATATTTATAAATTACATTATAATATATATTTTTATGTATAAGATATTTTTGAAATTTTATACATAAAATGCCGGGTTGGGTTGGTTCGATTTAACTTTTTTTAGTTAAAACCAAACCAAACCAAACCAATGATGATCAGGTTTTTCTTTTTAAAACCAAACCAAGTCAAACTAAACCACTAGTCGGGTTTTTCTTCTCGATTTGATTCGGGTTATCGATTTGTTGTGGTTTATTAGTTTCGTTTGTACACCCCTACTAATAGGTAAAAAAGATTATCAATTTTTGTTTTATGTTGATGCAATATATTTAGGACTTTATTTCTTTCTTTCCTTTCCAGGTAGAATTCTTGCACTTGGACGTAATTTCAATAATATTTCTTTTGCTGGGCAGTGGTTGAATTTGCATATAAAAAATCTATCATAAATGTGATACTCCCAATTTCTTTTGTTACGCATTGAGTTGGAAAGTTTTTTTCGTACATCAATGATAATTAGTGTTCAAAATAAACAGACAACTCCATCGTGTACTTGGAACTTTAAATGTATAAATAATATTTTCTTTTAACATTATAAAAAAAACATAAATCATGAATTTTGTCTTGGAATTTTAAAAGTTTTCTTCTTAGGACTAGAAGCTGATTTCTTTCGTTAAGGATGAAAGGTCCTATCTATTTCACCATAACAGGGTTGATAGGTTTAATTTTCTTCTTTTATATTATTTTATTGTTATTTATTTACCCGATAAGTAAATAGATGATTCTTTCGAATGAGATTAGGAAGAACAAGTTCTTTTTGAGTGTTTTTCCTATACCATGTTGTTCTTAATTCTTTCGAATGAGATTGTGTAAATTAATGTAGCTTCTTTCCTATATATGTTAGCTAAATCATATATACACGTAAATTAGATATTACAAACAAATTAAAGAGGCAAAAAAGCGAAAAAAAGTCACAATTACAATTTAATAGAGCTTATTTGCTTGTGGGCCGGTCAATTACAGGCGATAAACATAATCGAAAAATGAGAGATATGAGTTATTATCATCACAATATTCAAGATTGACACATTGAATTAAAGAATAAAAAAACAAAGTTATGAAGGGTTTTATTGGATAATAATGTTCATATATCCTCTTTGGATAATACCATGAATATTCTTTTGTGTTTTTCAATAGAAATCAAGTCGTACATGCTAATCTCACTACTACAAAAGGGACCTTTAGCGGCAATTAGTTAGATTAAGGGTGTGTTCTCTATGGAGAAAAACATATTTCGGAATTTTTTTTCCAATTTTCTCATGTTCGTTTGGTAAAAAAATTTGGAAAACACTATAGGAAAACAAGTTCCTCAAAAATGGAAAAATGACTTCCCTAATAAAAGTAGGGAAAATAAGTTCACAAGTGCATTCCACCAACCACCAAACCCACCCCCAACCACCAAGCCCCAATCACTCCCACCACCCTACCCCACCCTCATCCCAAAAAAAACAAAAAAAAAAAAAAAACTGTTTTGAAAAAAAAGTTTTGAATATTTTTTTTTGATTTTTTGCACCACCCACCCCCACCCCCAACAACTTCCGCAACCATGCACCACCCCACCCCCCAAACACTCCCGCAACCCATGCACCACTCCCCCCCCCCCCCACCCCCCACGCCAAAAAAAAAACTTTTGGGTTTCTACACCACCACATCCCTCCCCCTCCCCCCCACCACCACCCCCCACTCAACCCACCCCCAACCACTCCTCTCACCCCGCACCCTACTGTAATACCTCGTAGCTTCATGCTAAGGTTTGACTCGTAAGATGATAATATAATGTAACCAATATGAGGGTTATAGGAAGTGTCTTGAAAACTAATCAAGTCATAAGAAGCGTCTTTGGGCAAAACAAAGTTGGAAGCCACTCTATGGGGTATGTTTGCAAGTGAGTTTGTAGAAGGTCTTACTTCCAGCGACCCTAACCCCTTTATCAATTAGGAATTTGAGAAAACTTCCTTGATGAAAGTTGTAGCTTTGAAATACCTTTCCAACGGTATATTATGGAGGTCAATGGGACATTTGTATCAAAAATTATGGCTATTTTACTGAAGGATTGCAGAGCAGTCCGCTCACTGGTCATGTTATACGGACGAGTTATACGGTCCATATAATTTTATACGGACCGTATAATTCGTCCATATTTCATGAAATTTCAACTCGACATTCTGTTTTGTGCCATGATAAAATATGGTCATATTATATGGACCGTATAAGTGTCCATATAATTTTCCGCCTCACTTTAAAATAAATTCAAGCCTTCAGTTCTTTTATTTCATTATTCACAATTCCAAGCCCTAGCAACAATCCAAAACATCAAGGTAAGTTAATCCAAGCCCTTCCAAATCAATTCTAACATATACTCTAATAATCTAAGCAAGAAATCATTATTCCTAATCTAGGGTTTCCAAGAAAAACCCAAACTCAAGGCTCAAGGTCTAAACCACAGGGAATTGTTTCAAGTTTGAAACTTTACCAAGGTATGTAGAACTTCATCTACATGTGGGAATCTCTACGTTCTTCCCCATGCCTCGTTTATTTTATTTTTATTTTCTTATATTCTATGAAGTTCAAATCCTAGAGCATTAAATCCAACATATTGGTAGCCCATAGTTATGTAATTATGATCATGAATTGTGTATCTATATCAATTATAGTATTTCTAATCTTCCATTACGGTTATTATGAACCCAAGCTTAATCCGTGAATCATGAATTCATCCTCATGCATTCCTATTATGTTTTTATTAAACTTTATGGTTTTATTAGCAAGACACAAGTATGTTTTCAAGATAACTATATGTATTTATGATTATTATTATTATTATTCATGAATGAAGAACATGTTTGCAAGACTATGACAAGTATCTCATGAAACCACGATCTCATAAGCTATCATGATAATTCACATGTTTTGGGATTTGTTTAGTTAATCGAGAAGGCTCAGTAAAGCTTGAAACTATGTAGCCACCGTAGGATAAGGATTGTCAGCAAGGAGGCAACACCTTCATTATGCAGTTTGGATCCTTACATGCTTATTATTAATTAAATCTCATATCCCTGGCAAGGTGTAAGTGTTCTGCTGGTAGGACGCAAGTACCAGATCATGTTGTCGGTTATACTATAGCATTCCCCACGTTACAAGCAGTTATATATACATGTATTTCCATTGATTTACTGTTTTCAGACTTTACTCACGCTTCATGCTCATGTTCAAGTTATATTCAGTTTCAATTCATGTCCTATACCTATATTGTGCCATGTTCTTCATTTCAACAGGTTTTACATACTAGTACTATTCACCATGTACTAACGTCCCTTTTTGCCCGGGGCTTGCACTTCATGATGCAGATACTAATTTTCAGGAGCATACACCTGCACAGTAGGATCACCTCAGTTATCGGCTTATTGGTGAGCCCCACTTTCTTGGGGTTCAACATGGAGTCCGCACTAGTATTCGATTTATGGTAGTCCAGGACCATGTCCTGGTAGTTAGTATTCAGACATGTTTAGAGGTTTCATAGACAAATGTTAGTTCACGGAGTCAGTTGTGCTTTTATGATTGCAGACTATTACGTTTTTCATGATTTTTCATGCTATGAGATTACTTCAAGACTTTATTCCGCAATTACATTTCCATGATTCATTTAAAATTGCATCATATAGATTATGTTGTTTTGATGCCCATGTTGACAAGCAAGCCATGAGGTTCGCTCGGACACATGCAAGCAAGACCCGAGAGGCGTGTTGCACCCAGGCCATGGTTTGGAGGGTGACACCTACCCCCCACCCCTAATTTTTTTTTCTTTTATCTTTTTTTATTTGTTCACTCCACCCACTCCCACGACCCCTCCCGAATTTTCTACTTCCTATTTAATTTTACCTTTATTAAAAAATTATAAAAACTGAAAGTTTGCGTGGTTATTGGAGGGGGTCGTAGGGGTAAGTGGTGTAAAAATCCGAACAAACGAACTTTTAAAACTTTTTTTTTTGGGGGGGGGGGGGGTGTGTGTTTGTGGTGGTGTAGAAAACCAAGAAAGGAAAATTCAAAACTTCAAAAAAAAAAAAAAAAATTGGGGGGGGGGGGGGGGGGGGGGGTTGGGGGTTGGGGTGGAATTGTGGGGCTTGGGTGGGTATTTTCCTGAAAATGTATTCTACCAACCAAACGAACATGAGAAAATAAGTAAGAAATTCACTTATTTTCCGCTACCCAAAGAAACATGAGAAAATAAGTAGAAATTTACTTATTTTCCAAGAACACATTTTCCAGGAAAACATTTTCCTCCATACCGAACACACCCTAAATTAATTCTAACAATCTACAGAGAAACATGAACTTATTTTGTCTAATAATAAGCAGGGAGTACTTGACTAACTCAATTATAAAGAAAAAATAAGCAAATTATTTTATTATTTGAATGAATGTCGCATCTATTTTAACGTTCATTGCTATTTAAGTAATTTGTTCTTTTTGTATAGAATTTTAAATTTATTGACACGTGCAACGCACGTATGCTAAAACTAGTTACACTAATTTCGAAGGAAGTTGTAGAGAGATTAGATCTTCTTATACTGACTAGGAAAGCACATAGATATAGTAGCTTGATTCAGAGATTCTTTTGTAATTGGAGTTTTCTTTTCTGTTGGAGGCTTAATTTTCATAGCACCCTTTCTAGAAGGTGATTCTGAAGTTAGGTGCTCTTTAGGTTTATTTGTTGTTTTGTTGGTTATGGTAATGTTTCCAGCGTAGTTACAGCAATCAAAGTTTAATCATCATTAGAAATGCAATTGAACAAAGAGTCATTTTCAAGGCAGAAGTCACATTTTGGTAAAAATATTTTTAGCTAAACACGGGACAACTCCAATATTTCTAAATGATTACAATTGATCTAAAATTAAATACATTAACGACTGATATAGCAACTACTATATTAATGCAACAAAAAGAGCCATGATAAGGCCCCAATAGTGCT
Organism: Lycium ferocissimum; assembly: GCF_029784015.1. Taxonomy (NCBI): domain Eukaryota; kingdom Viridiplantae; phylum Streptophyta; class Magnoliopsida; order Solanales; family Solanaceae; genus Lycium; species Lycium ferocissimum. The sequence goes on from NC_081348.1 coordinate 21,051,169, forward strand.
AAAATCACAAATAGCAGCTACTAGCAAGCAGGGGCGGAGCCAGCCCTTTGTGTAGGTTCGGTAGAATTAACAATGAAACTTTTAAAAGCAATATATTTGTATTAAAATTTTTGTCAAATATGTAAAAATTATTAATTAAGAAAGTAAACTTTAAAAAATTAGAGCCTATTTCACAGTTTTAGAATCACTGCCTTTCCGGATATATAACTGGAATATTGTACGCAAAGGGTAAGAGCAGCGATCCCACAATTCACAAAAGGCAGCATCGCATTCCAGCCATGTTAGATTAGATTCCAAAAATGCTCCGATCCCCCACTTAAAGGTGTCAACAAACAATTATTCGATTAGCCTATAGAGTATAAAAAAGGAAAGTTCAAACTCTTTAGTATTGCTGAGAAGGTAAGGTAAAAAAAAGAAAACATATGATTGAGGGCTTCACTAGTTTGTTCACTAACCATTTTGATGTAGGATTCCTCATACCCTGCCATAACTTTCTACTTTAATGGTAATTTGCTTTATGGAATTATGTTTTTTTTTCCTTAGACTTATGCTTCAATATTAGTTGACTTTCAGTTTAGGCGAAGTTCATTATCTAGAAAGACATGTGTGCACCTCTAATAGGTAGTAGTATCTCATAAAACTGCCTTTTCTGATGATCCAATTATTATGTTATTGCATATTTTGGGTAAGTTGGAATTTTGTAAATAGAATGTCCTTATTGTGCATCAATTAGAAATACTTCATCAAATATGAAAACACAAAATGGAAAAAGAGTTTAGAAAACTGTTGGTATAAATGCATGTGTTTAGGTTTTCTTCTATTTTGTTAGATCGTATGATTTCTTTTCATATGTACATGTAAAGTTTAACCGAACGGAATGCAAGAGTTGCAACTAAAACTCGGAGCAGACACTATTAGTAATATTTATTTTCGAATACGAGATACTTGGCATTTTTCATTTGAAAAAAGAGAGAGAAAAAAAGAACACGACAGTAATATAGCGTAGATATTAGTCATGTGGTCTGCAATCAATACAAAAAGACATGCACACATGTGCAACGGATATGCGTAGAAGATTCATCACACGTATGCTAGACTTGCATTGACTAAAATTTATGTACATTTAATTTCTTACAAGGAAGTTTCTCAAATTCTTTGCATTCCTCAAATTACACGATCCAACACATAATCTCTCGTATATAATATGCTATCTGTTTATTATTACGTACGTGCAAAGCAATCAAGTGGAATTTTAATTATCTCGCCGATAATTATGTTTTTCCAGTTAGCCACCCTGGAACATGACTGGGCGGTGAAAGATTCCTTGTGGATCAGGCTCAAGCGAAGCTGATCTTTTTCTTTCACCGTTTTTTCTTTTTTGTTCTTTTTTCTTAATTTTGTTCTGCATTTTTAAACCGAACAAATAAATTATAAATGCATGATATGTGTTTGTATATGCATTTTTATTAATTAATGCATATTTTTACAATATTAAATTACTTAACTATAGTAAGTTGAGTTAATATGTTGTAAACACTTTGTGCTCAGTAAGTATTTACCGTTCTGACGTATTGAAAATAATGGACGAATAAGACAGGACGGTTAAAATTTTCCTATTTCTTTTTTATTATACTGCATGGTAAAGTAGATATCAAAATATTAGCTCTATGAAACAATTATAGATATTGAATAAGTTACCTAGTTGATACTTAATTAAAAAGAAAAAGAAGAGAAACTTAAAGTCAAGTTTTGTTGCAAGAAAACTCAAACACATCGTGATCGTGCGGGCAAATTAAAGTCATCTAAGCGAAAGGGTCCAATTTTGGTGAGCCAGCCCCCAAATCGCATAACAACTGTCAAACAGAAAATGGAAACAGGTAGGTAACCAAATAAGAAAGAACTTTTCTCAACTAGCTTGTAATAATATTACTATTAATGGATTTTTTTTCTTAATTTGGCCCTCCGGTATTCGGAATCTGCTAATCCGACCTATAGATTACTGAATTTATAAAAGGGTGAAACGTGATGGTTTTAGATCTATTCAAATAATGGTAAATCACTACGTGAACTCATACATTTAAGACAAATACTCAAATAGTGAAATGCTATTTTTACCTTTGGATAGTCGAGATATGTTAAAAGGGATTACAGCATGAAATTAATAATCAGGGGGAACATATAATAAGAACAAAGCTAAAATCAAACAGTCAAAAATGTGGTTGTTCCGTGTTATAGAACTAAATATATAGCTTACACGTTTTGTACGCGTATACTGTCTAATGCCAAGACAACATATGTTTTACATAAAATAAAAAGTTGGAGATGACAAAGTCAATTTAATTAGGAAATCGTGGCATAATGATCAAAATATCATGAAGTTGACGGCTCTTTCGAATAAAATTGTAGGTCGTGGGAATATGCTTAGTTGTATAATTCTCTATCGCATGGAAGCATAATAATGTTGGAATCACCAATTTTCTGAAAGATTATTCTTACATTATGGTTATCAACTTTGTTTTTGTTTTTGTTTCTTTTTTCTTTTTCTTCTTCTTTTGTTATGACTGGTTCTTTTCAACAATATGAATCTTCATCCTTCTCTTTTAGGAAAATAAATATTACATTGATTCTAAAGATATTCGAAATGAATGAGTAGGCCAGCAATATCGGCGCTGGTTCAAGCTAGGGGCCATTTTATAATGATGTGATACCCTAACAGGCTAATATATTGTTGGACCACATTCATTGCCTTAAAGATTTGTACTATTGTATCTATTCTTTATGCGCCTCAAATAAACCTACAATTTTCAGCCATACAAATCAAAATTCAATTCCTATTATATTTTTTATTTGTGATTTATATGTAAAAGCTTAATCGCTTGACATTTGTATTTCAGTTTTTTTTTTTTTTTTTTACTTTAGAAACAATGTTTTATTGTTGTACTCGTTAATTATTTCCCATTAATCATTACTTTTTTCATTTAAAAGTTCAACCTAAATGTATATAATTGTGGCAAATGAAAAGGGGCAAAGAATTTTAGACTAGAGAATGTAGTAAAGCAAGTAACTTTTTTTATTCGCATAGGTCCAAAATGGTACTACTAAAGCTCCGTCTTGAATCACTGAGGAATAATAAATGGGAACTGAGTGGAGTTTTAACAGTAAAACTACTATGCATATATCTTGAAGACGGATTTGCAAGTTGCAAGTACCTTGAATATAGAGATAAGTCAAATGCTACTACTAAGATCTCTCCTTCATTTGCGTTTTCAGTAGGATTAAGGGTGTTCAAATGAGATCGAAAAATCGATCCGAACCGGTAAACCGAATCAAATCGACTTAATAAATCGAAAATCGGTTTAGTTTGACTTGATTTGGTTTTAAATTTTAAAAAATCGATAATATTTGGTTTGGTTTGGTTTGGTGTTAAACCAAAAAAACCCGAACCAAAACCGAACCGAACCGATAGATACATACATATTTAATATATATATTTCAAAATTTTGGCTCATTCCAAGTCCAATACAAATTCAAATAATTAGAAAGAAAAGTGTAGCTCATTTAAGTTTAAGGTAAAATAAAAAATTTCCCCTTATCCAGTTTTACGGTTCCCTCTTTTACATGCCATCTGGATTACTACTTATAAGCTAAAGATTTTATCCGTAACAAATTAAAGGGAAGAAAATGGCAATTGGAATTTAAAATGATTTGGTAGATAACTTTGTCTTTCTGTTTATCATTTTCCGTTTCAACTTCTGTGCTTTCTTCTCAATGCTTCATAAACACAATTAGTCTAGATAACAAAAATTCTAGAGGGCCGCGTAATATCAAAAGACTACATGTAGGGAGGTAACTAGAATCATGAAAGTAGATGTTATTTTTCTGTAATTCCTATACCTATAACCATAGGCCTATACCTAAATAAAGTTAATGAATTAATTAAGAAAATTCTTAGATTTGAATGGATCACAGTCAAAGCCGTATTTAGTTACCATTTAATTCAAAGATTCTTTGTATTAATACATTCTTTAAATCCGAAAAAACCGACAAAATCGAAACCGATAGAATTTATACTGTAATGGTTTGGTTTGGTGTGTATATTAAAAAAAAAAAAACTGACTTAATTGGTTTGGTTTGATTTTAACCAAAAACCGAGTCAAACCGGACCATGAACACCCCTAAGTAGGATCTACGTTGTCTCTTTCTAAGATTATTCATGACCAAGAATAGCAGTCCTTTTAGGGGTAGTTTGGTGTGAAGGATAAGCAAAAATAGTCCCGAGATAAAATTTTAGTGCCTCCTTATTCCATGTTTGGTTGGAATAAAAATTCGGGATAACTAATCCCGGGATTAGTTATCCCGGGATTGTAGCCTTATTTTATCCCACCTTGAGGGTGGAATAACTAATCCCGGATAACTTATTAGTTGTCCCGGGATAAGTTGTTTCCCAACCAAACGAGCCTTAGAGTACTAAAAATAACAAATCTTTTAGTTTTCCCAAAAATCTTTAGGTGTTTGTTGTAAGATTCATATAGAAACAAGTCAGGGTGCGAATCTGAATTAGTTGAATCTCAAAGCAGATGTTAAATACCACGTGAGATAATAAAATATTTTTTATGGAAAGCAAGTGTCACGATTATCAGGTTGTATATACCGCTAGGGGTGGATGTAGTGTAGAAGCGATTGGTTCGTCCGAACCAAGAAATTTTAGCAAAGATATGTTAAAAAAATTAAATAAGTACAAAAAATAAATTTCAAATCTAGTAAATCGAATGAGTTATAGCAGAATTTCCAACTCAAAGCCATAAAATTTAATTTATGAATTCGCCTCCATTAAATATCGCACGACAAATAAACTTCAAATTAGCTTGCATGACCAGTCATTTCTGGTTTATTTCTCCTATGAAATGCAAAATTGAAAAGGAAAAAGATAAAAAGGGGGAAAAAAAAAGGGATAACGATCTTCTTCAACCTAATTTAGGAACTACAATTATGTTCATTTCTTAGGACAGAAAGGATTTTGAAATCGTTCAAGTTGGACTTTTACCATTTATGCACTTGTTTTGCGCATATGTAGTAGACAAGTTGTTCTGGTATTTACAAACTAATAGCTTGGTTTTCTCTTGTGCAGGAAAGATGAAATTGAATATTGATGGTTGTCAGTTGCTGATGTAATATGCATGATTTGAACTCCTAACTTTCGACGCGGAGTAATGCATTTAAGGACATGGAATTTCTTCTTCTTGCGGACCTAAGCCGTGATGTTTATGAACAACTTTAGAATATTTATTTAGTTTCTTCTTTCCACTTTACCCAAAAAAAAAAATTAAAGAAGGTTTCAACCAAATTGAGGACTATACAAAAGCATGTAATAAGATAATTAGAAACCTACGATGCTTGACTTTTTTTAGATACCCACATTAATGAAATGAATACACTACTTCATCAAAAATAGGTTAAGCGTTAAATAAAGTGCTATCTAAAATTGAGCAACCATTTTATATTTCCTGTGGGTACCAACTAAGAAAAAAAGAAAAAAGTTCATGATATCATTGATATGCAACGTTGATTTTGTAATGCTTTCCCCTGTTACTTTTTTTTCCTTTTTACTACGCGAACGTTGAAGTCACATAATTTTATTTTATTTTCGTTTTTCACAAAAGAAAACATAGAATGTATAGAAACTTTTTCAGGGAAATTTGACTAATGAAAAGAGACTTTTTTGAGGAAACATAGAAAAGCTTGGCTTTCGGCTACGCCAAAAAAGGATCAAAGTGGGGCCCAGGGCTCAGCTAATCCAACTTGTAGTTTTCTGTATTGATGTTAATTAATTAATAATTCTCATCAGATATTGGACTAAATCAGGGGTTACTTACCCGTTTAATCTTTGAAGAGTTCGTATTTCAAAAGATAATCATGACTCATGAGTCAGATATACTATCAAGGAAGAGGGTCATTTTCAATTGTAAATGGATCAGCTGGTCAGTCATCAATGTTCAAAGCAAATTAAGTTAATTGCCACTTGGCAGAGTGTTTTTAGAGTCTCAGCTGTTAGATTAGACCTAGGCCAAGAAGTTTGCCCACACGAATTCATAAATTCATATTGAGCAGAGGTGACAATTTTTATGGAAAAGAGAGTACTACAGGAAAAATAAAATGTGAAAAAAACTGAATATAAAACTCAAAACTTTAAGATAAAATTTTTAACAATTCAATTGGAAAAATTTGAAGTGATAAAAAGAGAATTAGTTCACCACCTGCACAATTCCGCTTGGATGACTTTATGTACCTATAGTGACACATCATATGCTCATCCTGTTTCAATTTATGTTACGCTATTCATTTTTCGAATGGAAAAAGAATGATACTTTTTTAATTTTTAAATTATTTAACTTAAAATCTCACGTTAATCTTATAAATATATTATATCATATTTAAGACCAATACCCTTTAACACATGTAATCTATGGATATAGAAGCTTAGAGCAGTTCACTATTTGCATAGTGATTGTGAAACAGATGAAACAAGCGGCAGAGTCAGAATTTTTAGTAAGGAGGTTCAAAACATAAAGAGGTAAACACACGAAGAAGTCAAGAAATCTAACATCTACTATACATAAATAACAAAATAATTTTAATTTTATATATATAATTTAATTTTTCGTCCAAGGGTTCGGATGAACCCCTCTACCCACGTGGCTCCGCCCCTCATCGAGCATGCACAATAGGTTGACAAATTGTGTCTGAACTAGCAGAGAACAGCCTCCACATGTTGAAAAGTGTGCTTAGAACAAAGTCACTGAGTTGAATTGAGAGAAAGAAGCTTTGAATAAAGAAATGCACCAATAAACTAGAACGGAAATAGAAAACTGCTGTCAAATACGTTTGTCAAATTTTGAATATGATATTATGTAATAAAGAAAAATGAGTCCTGAATTCAAACATTTAAAGGTAACGAATAAAGGATCCACGATTTTTCCAAATGCCCTGGATACGATCATAGATTTGATGCAACATTATTCTAACATAAGATATTTATTGCATTTTTAACGTAGGTGGATCTAATTCTTGAAAATCTACCAGTGTGAAAATGTATTTAACAATTGCCTTTAAAGACAGCATTCCATTTTTTATACTTCAACTGGTAATGCTTAGCAATTAAAAAGGAATATAGCTTGTCATACCAAGTTTTTAGACGTCAAAGGCAATAGGGTAACTCATTTAATTGCCAGTAGAGTCGTACTATGGAAGAAACCATAAAAATATTGTAGAGGTGAACCTACCCATTCATTTAATTAAATTCCTCGATTTCATGAAGTTATACAAATTCCACAAGAAAGCCAACAAAAAAAAAACATTTTCTGATCTTCGTGTCCAATGAACTCAAATTATTGAGGAGAGTATGGTCTGGTTAGCTCACACATAAATATTTGCATTTTATTCATTATAGCATGCCAAAATTGGGTGGAAAAGGTATTTATTCCAAGCCGTACTCATAAATTGTTTTGTTGCAACTACAATTTTTTTTTTTTTTGGTTAAAACTACTACAATTGATAGTTTGGCGTAACCAACGGTTTGTCTCGATTTGAAGAATGGTCACAAATGAACCCGTATCACTTGGACTTAGACGTGGGATTCCACTATCCCATCAAACTTCAGTAGCGCACATTTTCTCAGGAGGACATCAACACTATTTCTAAGATTTTATATGTCAATATATTTTTCTATTATTATATAATGTGTGTGATATATAATATGTTGTCACCGTTTTAAAAAGTACTACTATAAACTAACTATCAACCTGAGACAAAAAATAATAAGTTTTAACATGTAATTTAAATATTAAGATATATGATGAAATTAATTGGTCCAAAAATTTGTGGGGAATATCTTTGTCTTATCAAAATTGAATGGTGTTTTTCAACATTTATTCACTTAACTATGATTGAAATACTCCCTCCGAATTAAAAAAAGAGTCCACTTAACTATTTGCACACCCCTTAAAAAAATACTAACTCCTAGACAAAAATAGGTAATTTGACTAAATTACCCCTAATTAAATAGGCATTATGATTTGATCATATAATACTTAATAGGGGCAAATATGAAAAAATAAGGTTAATTCTTTCTTGATTTGTTAAGTGGACACTTTTTTTTATCCAAAAAAAAAAAAGACTTAGTAAACTCTTTTTTTTATCCTGAGGGAGTACTTGTTAGTGTGATATTACATGGACCTTTAAAACTTAAATATAACACATATTACTCATCTAGATGTGTGCTTGAGGATATAGAAGGAAGGAGAGGAGCTGGATCCAAGGTTTTCTACTCTTCTATTACTCATACATAATAAGTCACAGGTTCAATAACCCAATTTTTTGGAAAACAATAAAAACAAAAAATAAGAAAAGAAAAGATTTTTCAATCACTGGGACGGGAAAAATAGTCTCAACTGTCCAGCGAGGCCTTTAATAAGTGTCTTGGCTGGAAAGTGGCAAGCAAAGAGTAATCATCTCACACCAAACAACTACAGTGTTTTATTTAAATAAACTATATAAACGTCCTTCCCTTCACTTTCTTCTTTGATAATCTTCTTACCGACTACTTGCCCTCTTCATAAGATATTTACATATATCACTAAACCCTCTTCTCCGCCGTATACGATATGAGCTTTTTTTGTTAATTTCCGACCAAAAATTCCATCTTTATTGCACCATGTGGGTTGTAAATATAATTTTGCTTCTATTCTTGGGTCCTTGCCTTTTATTTCTTGTTAGATTTATCTTGTACAGAACAGCTTTGATTCTTGTTTTACGAAAATGGGCAAATTGGGTCGACGACAGAATCCATGTTCATCAATACCTTAAAGTTGCAGAACTCAACGAAAATGGCCAAGACAATCAGTTCTACAAAAGAGTCTTCCTTTACATCAATTCTTTGCCATCACTCGAAGATTCAAATTTCACCAATCTATTCTCTGGTAAGAAATCTAATGATATCATCCTATCATTAGATGATAATCAGGTCATTCAAGACGAATTTCTCGGAGCAAGAGTCTCATGGGTAAACAAAGTTGAAAGATTTAACCATGGTGGAGTTTGTAATAAGAGTTTCTTGTTAAGGATCAAGAAGAAAGATAAACGCAGAATTCTCAGGCCATATCTTCAGCATATTCATACCGTATCAGATGATATCGAACAACGTAGAAGAGAATTGAAATTGTTTATAAATAATGGGCCGCTGGAAAATCCAATAAATGGACGGTGGAGATCTGTTCCGTTTACACATCCTGCCACTTTGGATACGATAGCCATGGACGTGGATCTCAAGAACAAGGTAAAATCCGATCTTGAAAATTTTATTAAATCGCAAAACTATTATCACAAATTGGGTCGTGCTTGGAAGCGTAATTATCTCCTTTATGGTCCTTCTGGTACTGGAAAATCAAGCTTTATTGGAGCCATGGCAAACTTCTTGAATTACGATGTTTACGACATTGATTTGTCAAGAGTTTCTGATGATTCAGATCTTAAACTCCTTTTGTTACAAACAACAAGCAGATCCTTAATAGTTATCGAAGATGTCGATCGTTTGATCAACGAGAAATCAAGAACGACAACAACGACGACTTTATCAGGGTTGCTTAATTTCATGGATGGTATTGTAAATTCGTGTTGTGGCGATGAAAAGATTATGGTTTTTACTATGAATAGTAAAGACCATATTGATCCAGCTATGTTGAGACCAGGGAGAATAGATGTACACGTACACTTTCCTTCGTGTGATTTTAATTCATTCAAGTGTTTAGCAAATAATTATCTGGGTGTGAAAGAACACAAACTGTTTCCACAAGTGGAAGAGATTTTCCATAACGGTGCAACCATGAGCCACGCGGCAATCGGAGAGTTGATGATGGTCAACAGGAGCTCACCAAGCAGGGCTTTGAAGTCCGTTATCACGGCGTTACAATCCAACGGAACGGAAGGAAAGATAACCGGAAGGGGTAAACGGTTAAGTGACAGTTCATCATCACCGCCGTTACCGTTACCGTTACCGCAAACGGAGGAGACAGGTGGCGGAAATTGGAAGGATTCTGTTCCTGTAGCTAAGGAGTTTCGGAAGTTGTTGTCAAGATTGAAAAGTTGTAAGGGTCCTAGTTCGATAGATCATGATTCCGAGATGATCGAACGGTGATAAATGTTTCTGTTTTTTTTTTTTTTCATTTTTCTTATTCTTTTTACCTTATTTTTCGAATTATAAGTAAAGTCTTTGTCTGGTAGGTGTCCTCTCTCTTTTTTTTTTTTTTTTTTTTTTTTTTTTAAAGAGTTTGTCTTAAGATAAATATGTGGTTCAGCTATCGCATTAGCTTTCAAATTGTAAATGATGATTATGATATTCTGTTTAGATGACAGTTTTAGATAAATACAAAAAGGTTAAAGCTTGTGCCAAACTTTATTGTGTGGTAGCCAGTCTTCTCTTTTAGGATAACTCTAGCCTCGTGGTAAACACTGTCATTTGGGATTCCCTTTAGATCTGGCAAAGAAGAAAAGTACAGGTTAAATAGTGAAAGATTTGTTTTTATTCCTTTTTAACTAGCCCTTTCTCATTTATAAGAAAAAAAGTAGGAAACTATAGGATCTTCTAGTTTATATACATAGTAAGTAAGTAGTCATAAGAGGTGGTTGTAACTAAAGATTCGAATGATTTTGCAGGTAGAAAAGCTACAAAACTAAAAGAACCAAAATATGCTCCAGCCCAAAGTAAGTTTGAACCTATTCTATAAATGTAGAAACAAAAGAATAATATACCGGTATGGGATGCGACGTCTAAAGAATGCAACCAAGCGTTTGAGAATAAGCATAACAAGTCCAAGTAAGGGTCTCTGCTCTAGAGAGTTTGAATTTTAGTATTAGGATCAATTAAGTAGTTTTGAAAAGATTATTGAGCTTGAAATCTTAGAAAGAAAATTAACTTTGTTTCAAGATTTAGCTCAAATAAGTGGATTATTTCTGTTGCAGAAGTTCAAAAATTGAATTTGCAAAGTGCAAATTAAAAATACTCCGTCACTTCAAACAAACACCATAATTTGACATGACGAGTTCCATGCTTTCCTCTTCCTTCTTTCCTAATTTTAAGATGAGGGTTTGTGATGGTAATGACTTTTAAGGAGTCATATAGTCAAAAAATGTTTTAGACATTAACTTTTGGACCTTATTATTCAATTCCAATTGAAAATCAATAAGTCATTATGCAATTCCATTTTCCTTTCTTGGGCATTATGAGAGAGGTTTAATATAAATGCTAAAGTGCTAAACCATGAAAGGAGAAAAAGAGGCAGAAACTTTTGTTATTTCAAACGTGACATGCTGTCCTTGGTCTTAGTGCAAAACATATTATAGACATAGACATAGTCATCCTTTAACCAAATCATCAACTCAGACAGCCCCTTAACCATAGATTTAAAGCCACCAAACATCATTTATTATACTTAGTATTTTTTTAAATAAATTGAAACAACTTGACTTCTATATACTAAATAGTAGTAAAAAGGGTTAGGTCATCTGAAAAATAACTACATGTAACAAATATTTAAAATATGAGATAATTACTTGAAAAATAAGATAAATTATACGTTACACCAAAAATAAAATATACTTTGATTGTGATTTTTCTTACCTTAACAATTCATATAAATCAAATCTATTTTAAAAGCAACCTTCCTGCTCCCATTCCTACTCATTATAGTAACAACCTTGATAAGAATTATGCACACTTGTGTATGACAAGTTGACAACTCAACTGCTATTTCCTTAAAAGCATCACAAAGTTAAAGGATGGCCTTCATCAACTGATTGGCAACGTTAATATAAGCATTTTCTTTTATTTATTATTAGGAAGAACTGCAATACACTTCTCTTTCAGATATTTTTAAACATCATTCCTCAACCGCTTAAGGTTTACAAAAAAACTAACAAACCAACTTCAACTTGTTACAAATCAATTCACTCAAGCAGACAACGTCACATGGTGAAGATAGTAGTAGAAATGGAGAGAATTGAAAAGGGGTTATTGATTATTTGAGGGAAGTACATATCAGTGTGTCTTTTGAACAGATTGAATAAACTCAACATCTCCATTTATATATCAAGTACTACAACGTTTAGCTTGTGACGTTACATAACAAATTGTGGTCTCTTAACCATCTAATTATTTTCGCGAAGGAGGGTCAACAAGAGTGATTAGGTTCGAAATTGTGAACAATTGGCGATAGCGTTATGGTTAGGTGGTCAAATCATATTGCATTCTTCTGCCTAATAATAGCATTAATAAATCACTAATTTTGTTCATCTACAGTAGTATTGCAATTATGCAGACCACCCAGGGCCTTTTTCTCCCACGTTTACACTTGTTGAGTTGTCGTACTCTCCCGCTCAAATATCAAAAGGACTCAACCCATCATGTTGTCGGTTGTCTGTTTCCAGATAATGGGCTTCATTGATGTGGCCCTTTAGATCAATAAATAATTGATTTTTTATTTTATTTAGAAATAAACCACACATGCTAGGATCTGTTTAATTTATTATATTTTATTTTTCAATGTTTGAATTTATTTTGGGGATTGTGTACGGTGAGAACCTAGTTCTCTCCGATTCAGTGAAGGTCCATTTTATTGTAAGTCCGTGAAATCGAACCGAGGGTAAATCGAGTATATCGCAGGGAAAGTTATCTTCACCTGATTTATCGCCGGAGATCGCGCCACCAACGGACGTGTCCGACTATATCGCAGCTGTTTTTATCCACGTAAGGGTTCGTTCCTCCTATTTCGAGTAGGACTCTTATATTATTTAAACGCATGTATCAGCTCCATTAGAGGGCATCACAATCTCTACAATACATCCTAGTTGCTAATAAAAGTTCTTCTTCGTTAAAAACCTTTGCCCAGTATTTCATCATTTTGTTCCGTTCTAAATTTTAATTGTCTGCACAACAGTACGAGGAAGGAATTTCCCCAATCGGACCTAGGGAGCACAATCCGAACAAGGATCTTCTCCCACCGGATTTGCCATCTTGAACTCAGGCTCCTTATTTTGTTTGCTCTTTTGCTTCGTTAATTCTTTACTCGTACTCGTTGATCCTCTATGTTTATTATTAAGCTTAAGTCACGTATCCTTTAAACCGCGTACAAATTCAATTATTGCTCTTTTAGGGGTAAACAGGGATAATTACTTTTGATTTTGTTGCGAGAAGATTTATCTTTGAAAATGAATCGTTTTAATAAAACATGTTTGGATTTAGAGAAAAAAAACCACTTCTTGTTCCATATTACGTACATACATCATACTATCATGTTATTTCAATTCTTCCAATATCGTTGTTGACATTTAATTTAGTACGTGCAATTATTAAGAGAAATTTGGTACTAACATACATTATTCATTTTTTGTGAAAAAACATGTAAGCGCCATCAAAGCAGTAAAAGAGGAAAGTAGTTAATTCACATTAAAAAGAGTTAGTAGTCTTATTGAAACTATTTGTGCTATTTGAAATGTAAAAAAAACCCATTAAAAGGTAGTAGTAGAAGATATCTTGGGACGAAGTATTAAACATATATATTTGGGACAAAGAGCTCCATTCACGTAAATTTAATTTGGTGCGCAAGTGCAAGAATATCCATTTTTTTTTTATTTCTCTATAAATTTGATTCATACTTTAGATTAATCAGAAGTAAAATGTATCATCGTTGTCTCTTTACAATCAACTGCACATGTTTTTACCTATTGCCGTTTTATAATTTCTGGGTTGTTAATAGGGCTAAATTTAGACATTTAACGATTGTAAATGTTGGGTTTGTATGGTGTGAATGAAAAATTGAGTGACTTTCCCGAAAAGGCACCGGGAGCAAAGGATGTGACTTTTCTGTAAAGTCACCGTACCTTTTCATTACACCCATTCGTTAGTTATATAAGTTGAAATTCTGCTTCATATTTTCAATTCACTAAAGTATAAAAACTTGTGAAATTTCAATAATGTACAATCTAGCATACAAAATTACATTTACGTAACCATTTTTTAAATTACACCCCTCATAGCCACTTTTCACAATATACAACTTTGTACATCTGGAGTAGATAATGTATCACCTTGTATAAAAGTGTATAATAATGTATAGAGTGTATAATAGTGTATAAGAGGTGTTTATATCCAAGAAAATTTAATTGTATACAACATTCTTTCAATTGTAGTGAGGGGGAAAATATATAACAAGCTTTTGAAGTGAGGGTACAAATTGGGCCATTTCAGGTTTTTTTATGTCTCCTCTCAGTATTGCATTCTGCATCATTGTCAAAAGCAAAACGTATGTGTCCAGTATGATTTGCTGCCGCCATTTGATTTCGCTGAAGTTCTGCAATTTGCATTGCCGCTATTGCAGAATAGTTTTCCATTCTATCATAGGAAGAATTAATCCATTAACCTTGGCAACTATGAGGGAATTATTTCTTAAAGATACACAAGAAATTTGAATGCTCAAAAATTTATGTTTCATCTACTTTCTGTTCTTTACGTTGTTTCTGGCTTTTTTATTGTTTAAAACAGAAATTAATTTTACTAAAATACTGGTTTGAACACTTAGAGGTAACAGTAAATTTGTTCGAAAAAAAATTCTGCAATTTTGCTCATAGTATTAGAGTCAGACCTCATATAAGCTGAAACTTAGAAGCCTTGCAAAGAAATATAATGCCGTTGTAAGACTTTGAAAAAGCATATGACTAATAACCCCTCTGACATGCGACTAGTAATTTTGTTAGGAAGCATGAAATAAAAACACGTCAAACTATATTGCAATGGACTCTTTGTAAATATTGAAGATACTTCGTGAAATTGTAAGATTATACAAGCACCAACCCATGTATTTCACAGTTTTGCTTTTAGAGCCCGTTTGGATTGACTTATAACTTGCTTATAAGCTGTTTTCAGCTTTTTTAGTATTTGGTTGGTCAGCTTAAAGTCATTTTGTGCTTAAAATAAGCTCAAAAAAATAATTGAGCCCGTTTATCTAAAGCTAGCTTATCTAAAGCTAGCTTATCTAAAGCAGCTTATAAGCTGAAAACAACTTCTAAGCCAAAAAAAAATAAGTTGGGTTACCCCAACTTATTTTTTTTTAGCTTATAAGCTGCTTCAAATAAGTCCATCCAAACAGGCTTCTAGTTTACAAATGTTTTGATGCTTTGAACATTTGATCTTTACATTTCCACATGTAAATTTTACGTGGCATATCTTACTATGTTACATATTTATGGAACATAACTATACTTTTTAATAATTAAGTTTAGTAGCTATAATATTATATTTTTACAACTTATAGCTACCTACTTTTCTACCAATTAACTTACCACTCTCCACACCCCTATTTTTTAGCTGCATACTTTCTCTCTCTCCCCTTTTTCTAAATATACACGTTTCTAACTCCTCATCTCCCCTAATTTCATGCTTTTCAAATCAGTTTCTGATTTCTTTCACTTCTTTTTTTTTTACTCTGTATTAACTGCTCATTAATTTCAACCTTTTACCCTCAAAATTCAACTCTATTTCCTAAAATATGTAAGATTCTCTGTTATTTTTGTGTTCTCCCTCATCATCTTTGTTTCTTTTTGGGCTTTACTAAGCCACAGATTTTCATCTTTCCCTGTATTCAGTGGAAGTTTAAAGGTTTTTTTTTTTTTTTGAGGGATCCATGTATCATTCATCCTCATGTCGTTTTAGACCACCGTCTTCTCCGCGTGATCCGATCGGCGTCGATCGTCTTCTCGTTTCCGGTTAGATGCGTAGCAATTACAAAGACCGACCTATTTGACACGGTCATATACGTAGCAATTAAAAAGATCGAGCCTATTTGAACGAAAAATATTAAAGACCAAATCATTTAACCGCCATACTTTGTTCCTAGATGCCCTCCGCCGCCGGCCACCGGAATTTTTGAATACAGATCTGAAGTTTTTGTTATTGGACAAGAGTAAAAATATTCATGTTCTCCAAAAGGTATTCTTTCTTATTAATGATTCACTTCACCAGATATGTATTTTACTTGCATTTTAAGTATATTTTTATCGTATTTTTCGATGAACTTCAGTTAATTCTCTTTTTTTCAATTCACCAGATCTATATTTTGCATACATTTTAAGTATATTTTTGTCGTATTTTTTATTATTTCAATTAGTTTGTGTTTTGAACTTCAGTTAATTCCTGTTTTTTCAATTCACCATATCTGTATTTTGCGTAGATTTTAAGTATACTTTTGTTGTATTTTTTATTATTTCAATTAGTTTGTGTTTTTAATTGTGTGTGATATATTTTTTCTACCTAATTTGTTACTTGTAAATTTATGTGATTTTGAATTTGTGTTTACTTTTTATCAAAGTATATTTTGTAGTATATATTCAGTGTATTTGAAGTGTATTTTTACAACACAGTCACACACTGTTGTAGTGACAACCACAGTGCATTTGACATTGATATATTTGCATTATATTTATAGTATATTTCAGTATATCTTGAATGTGTTGTCATTTATTGTGGTTAATTTGTTATTTTGTTATTTTTTCATGTTTTGTTAATGTAAAGTTTCAGTATATCTTGACGTATTCCAGCTGAAATTGATGCAAAGTTCTTGATATATTGATATATTGGTCCCACCCCCCTTAAAACGCTAATTTCGTGTTATTTTTCAATCCAAAACTCAATATTCTTGATATATTGAAATGTAGGAACAAGTTTCTAAGGTTGGATTTCGGAATAGAGCGGCGTAGAACACATTTCAAAAACTCAAAAAAAGCTTCAATCTAGGTATTTCACTACGAATTTTCTATTACATTGTTAAATATATTATTACCCTAAGCATGGTCATTGTGTAACTGTGGTGGATTACTCGTTTTGCGCATTTTTTTTGTGCGTTTTTGGGCAGTCCGTATGCACTGTTGGGACTGCCCATTTTTTCATTTTTTTTATTATTTGTTTATCTATTGTTAATTAGTTAATTATTTATTGCTTTTTTATTTAGTATTTGTTAATTGTTCGATTAGCGACTTAAGTATTTATTAATTGTTAGACTAGCTATTTCAATTGTTAAGTAGCTAATTATTTATTTAGTTTTTGTTAAGCCAATTGTTTATTTGTTAATAATTTCTTAATTGTTTCATTAGTTAATTAATTGTTTATTTGTTAAATATACGATAATAATTTATTAATTTTTTGATTAGTTACTTAATTGTTTATTTATTAAATATATGATAATAACTTGTTAATTATTTGATTAGTTAGTTAATTTTTTATTTATTAATTATTTATACTAATTGTATGCTAACTAATTGTTAATTATTTGACTTATCTTTATATTTTAGGATTGAAAACCCTTAGTTTAGGATTCATAACCCGTAGCTTAGGATTGAAAACCCTTAATATAATTTTCTATAAAAGATTACATAACTAATATTACTTGTTAATGATTTATTTAAAATACGTAAAACAGATGAGTCACCACAATCCTTAATAAAATTTTCGATAAAAGATTACATAACTAATATTACTTGTTAATGATTGATTTAAAATACGTAAAACAAATGGGTCACCACAATCCTTAATAAAATTTTCGATAAAAGATTAAATAACTAATACTAATACTACTTGTTAATGATTGATTTAAAATGCGTAAAATAGATGGATCACCACCCTCTTGATCCGGGGCCCTTCGACCGAGATTCTTGTATCTTCATCCCGAGCATAGGTCGCAACATATATGGACATCCGGCACTGCAGCCTGAGTCTCAGGTCCTTACCCGGTTAGGGGACTCAGCATGGGAGATCTTAGGGCGCTCGCCCCCACATCCTCGTGTCCTAGATATACTACGTCGGGGCGGTATCTACCGGTGCGTCGAAGTTGGTCGGGTACAACACGATAGGTCGCTAGTGACGGCATTGATTGAGAGGTGGCGACCGGAGACGCACACATTTCATCTCCGCACCGGTGAGGCTACCATTACCCTTCAGGATGTGGAGGTTATTTATGGGCTACAGGTTGATGGACGCCCATTATATATTGAGGAGCCTCCTGTGCTGCCGCCTTACCGGGATGAGTTGACTAGGCTCACCGGTTTCGCGGCTCGATGGTCGTATTTCCGGCCAGAGTCGGCTTTTGTTGTCGGCCCTTTACGCTCACTTGCGCCTCACAGACATGCAACATCCGATTGGAGAGGACACGCCTCAGGCTGATGTTGACCGACGTGCGCGTCTATACCTACTCATCATATTCGGGGCCATCCTATTCCCAAACACTTCGGGTTCGCATATGAGCTTGAGGTATCTTCGGTATATCGACGATCTCGCCGAGATAGGATGTTATAGTTGGGCGCCGCTATCTTTGGGCTACATGTATCGAGGATTCTCGCCGATGTTTTATGGGCAAGAGGGTAGAGGTCCCTGCATTTTGGTCGCTCTTTCAGGTAATTTATTTAAGTGTGTGTAATTAAACACAAAATATATTTTTTTAAAACGACGACTGATAATTTTTTTTTAAATGACTATATCAGATATGGGTGTGGACTAGGTTGAGACCTTTTCGTACCCATACCCTCCCCCTCCCGCCGACTATCTTCTTGTCCCGATGCCATACGCGCGAGAGATGGTCGCGGGGCGTACGCCGATGTGTGGAGACGCACCACAGCCTTCTCCCGTTTAGGGATCAGCTAGACCGCATGACGGCGCAGACGGTATGTTCATATTTTGGATCCACACGCTAGACCACGTAGCTACTATTTTAGTCTTTTATTGTTAACTAGTTCAATTCTTTTTACAGGCTTTTATATGGACGCCGTATGATCATATTTTGGATGAGGCCGGCGTTTTGTAGGGCTGTCGGCACGTGGGATGTCGCGGTGTCCATTGATACATATGGATACCGTTGAGTATCACGCGCCCGATCGCGTGTTACGGCAGTTTGGGTATGTACAAAATATACCCGCGGCTACGGTTTGGGAGCATGACCACGATGCGAGGGACGAGCGTGCGGGCGTCGATGATGCATGGCGACTCCATATGCAGCAGCAGGTCCAGAGTTGGGATGTGAGGATGGCGAGCCTAGCGGTGGTCGGGCATGACACTCCCATCCATGTGTACATGGAGTGGTACATGCGGATCACTCGCATCATTATTGGCGGCAACCCCTCTACGGCGTCGTCCGGATGGCACGGGATATTTAGCTCTTTGCGGGGAGCGTACGAGGCGCCGGTAAGTTTTATTAGTCTTAAACTTAAACCATCGTCTTATGTACTACTTTACAAATTTATTCAATTGTTAATATTTGCAAACATATGCGGTACGGACCGTTCGGACGATGCGCTATGAGAGCACGGCCGTACGGAGGCCCCCGAGACGGCCGAGTATGCGGCACGGATGATTGAGCTTGCCGAGGCCGGTGTGGGGCAGGAGACACGTGACTTTGAGCGTCTCCGTGAGCGTGTTTCCGTGCCCGCACGGGGCGCGCGGTGGTCATAGTCGCCGAGGAGCTGGTGGCCGTCGCAGAGGTGGTAGGGCTGGCAGAGGTGATGAGGCTCCGTCGACTACAGAGATCCAGCCGAGTTCTTACCGGCCGGCAACTACAGATATCCCATCGACTTCTCATTCCCGGCCGTCGACTTCACAGACACCTCTGTATACGCCGGACCCTTTTTCAGGTTATGTGCCCTGGCCTTCACTTTCACATCCACCAGTTCGTGATCCACAGGGTGAGCGGCCTGTTCGTGATCTACAGGGTGGCTACATACGCACTTCGACGACTCTATGTTCGAGGACTTCGTGTTTGATATGGCACCATCCGCATCTCTGCTCTAGGGGCCGCTCGGGGAGCCCTCTCGCCGAGCATCTCGGGGAGGGCGTCGACACACGGAGTTTGACTTTTACAATAAAGTAAAATAATTTATTAATTATTTGTTTATTTCGAGTTCATTTTAGATTAAATCAAATCTAAATTATTTATATATTATTTCGGGTTCATTGTTCTACGCACGTGGGTCCACGGAGCCACCCATCCGGGAGACTACCTCGTATTCACCACCACACCCATCTCGGGGCCTACGGACCCATCTCGGGGAGCCTACTCGGGCGCCCGTTGACACACGGGTTCTATTAAATAAATAACGTTAATGTATTCAATATAAATAATAAATGGTACTAATTATTATATACTTTTCGAGTTCATCCTTCGGCGCTGAGGTGGCGACTCCCAACGAGGTAGAGGTCGAGACACCGGACCTAACTCGGCAACCCGAGGTTCTGAGCGTGCCAGCGGGACCAGATCCCAAGAAGAAGCACGTTCTAGTCAAGGGAGCATGGGCCAGGCGAAGAGATGATGATTATGACTTAGAGCGCCCGGTTATTAAGAGGAAAAAGGGCGATGGAGACGATGACGAGGGTGGTGGGGATGGTATGAGCCTTAGGCCTAGGGATAGTCTCCGGCATACTACATGTGGGACCCATCCTCGATAGTGTATATACATTAGTGTTGTAAAATTTATCGTAAATAATATATATTTTTTGCATATTTATACATATTATCTTAGTCTTTATTATTGTTTCACATCCTAAATTGATAATAAAAAAAAAACGTGACACATTCGAAATAAAGTTAAGCATAAATTTAAAAATTAGACGAAAAAGTGGCCCCTTTCAAGCACAAAATCTGTGCGTGAAAGTGCAAAAAATTAAATGTAGACCCTTTCACACACAAAATCTGTGTGCGTGAAAGTGCAAAAAAATTAAAAGCAGACCCTTTCACACACAAAATCAGTGCGTGAAAGTGCAAAAACTTAAAGTACCCTTTCACGCACAAAATCTGTGCGTGAAAGGCAAAAACTTAAAGTACCCTTTCACGCACAAAATTTGTGCGTGCAAGTGCAATATTTTATCCGTGAAAGTTCAAAAAGATATTTTACCCTTTCACGCACAAAATCTGTGCGTGAAAGTGTAAAAACTTAAAACGAAACCCTAAAAGTACAAGCTGCATTATTTGCCCGTCTTGTATTGCGCACCATTTTAATGCGCACTATAAGTATTGATTTGACAATACACCACACATGACAATTTCAGGAATCTATGACACATAAAGGCTTGATTTGACAATACGTTGCTGCATTATTTGCCCGTCTTGTATTGCACACCATTTTAATGCGCACTATAAGTATTGATTTGACAACACACCACGCATGACAATTTCAGGAATCTATGACACATAAAAGCTTGATTTGACAATACGTTGCTGCATTATTTGACCGTTTTAATATGACTTGTATTGCGCACCATTTTAATGCGCATTGTAAGTATAGATTTGACAGCATACCACGCATGACGATTTCAGGAATCTATTTAACTTGAATGTTTGACGAGTGAAAAACTCATCAATTGCATAAGTCTAAGTCATTAAAAAAAAAATCAAACTTCATTGAAAAAAATGTCTCAAAATGCTTCAACTGTTAAGGTTTCACTATGTTGGGATGGAGATATCGTCGAGGACAATTACTCTATTCGTTATAGTATCAAACCAAAAGCCCATGTTAAATTTCCAACAACTTTAAATTATGAAACACTAGTCAGTTACATGCACAAAAGAATGAAAACTACACCCACTGAGTTTGGAATCTCAATAACTGGCGGATATCCACAAACATTATCAAACGGTGTAGTGCGTTATGGCATGCACAATATCAACGATGATGAATCTTTGAGTGATTATTTGGGATCGCCGGAAGAATATCGTGATTTAGTATTCATTAATGTTCTTGAGATGTATGTTGAAAAGATACCTCGGGAAGAAATCCCTCGAAGTCCGACCTATTCATGGTAACAACATGGGGACTTTAGTTAACTTATGGAGACATTTTGAGTGGTCAAGTGCATTTGGAAAATCTAAGCCGATAATTTAATCAAGCTTACAATGAAAATTGGTAAATATGAATTTTTTATATTATTATTATTATGTGTAGTAGCATGTGTTTGTTGTATGAATTGGTAAATAACCAGTTTTCAAATCTTTATAGGAACTATTCTCAAAACTCACCAGTGGTACCAAATATAGATGTTGGTCAATCCTCTCGGTTCGGTGGAGTTGATCATTCTCCATACCATGACGATTATGAACAACGATGAGTTCATCACCTTGATATTAAATTATCTATATATATATATATATATATATATATATATATATATATATATATATATATATATGATGTTGGTATTTAAAATATGTTACTTTTCGTGTAGGAGGATGAATGCACTTAATAATGAAGATTTTCCTAATTATTATGAGTCATCATCAAGTGATGACGATGAAATAGCTAATAATGCAAAGGTAATCGATGATGAAGATGATGATGATGTTCAAGTTGGTATGACCAACAATATTCCTCAAAGCCAAAACCAACAAGAACCGATGCACCACCACGTACCACGATGATTTGAAAACCCCAACTTGAAAGCCCGATTCGGTGGCTTCTAACAATATCCCTTATCTTGACGACTGCGGGTCGTGATGATGCATTTGTCTTCACGAAAGAGAAGATTATGATAGTCGCTTAAAAACACGGATTGAACGAAGGATCTCGGCAAAGATCGATGCTACCTTGCAAAGGGAATGTTGTTCGCATCAAAAAAGCGTTAACGGGCTTTGTCAAAATTTATTGTTTTAAGGACATGAGGAGTTTAAGGTTGATCGTCAAACACATAGATATGGAGGCTAGTTTGTGACGACGGTATCGAAGTGTGAGTGGTTGCTTCGGGGAATTGTTAAGCATGGTATGTGGGCTATCACAAAATTCGCGAAAGACACACTTGTGATATGGAAGAAAATCGAGCGAGATCATTATAATTTAGATACAAACATGATTGCTCAAGTGTTACTTAAAGACATTGCGAAACGCCCGAGGTAACTTATCTACCTAGTACATTATATGTCTTATATCAATTGAAAGATCATTACTAAATATTGTTTGTTTAAACTTGTCTGCGGTTCCCGTTAAAGATTATATTCGAAACGTTCAAACCGTATATAGTAAAACTATAAGCAACAGAAAGGGATTTCTCGGGCGTAGACGCGCTTTTGAGATAGTCTTTGGAAATTAGCATACTTCTTTTCAATCCCAAGGTATATGGCGAGCTACTGTATTTTAATCATAGTCTTGTTGTAGAGTGGCGGCTTATAGAGGGTAAAATCTTCAACTTCGTATTTTGGACATTCAAACCATGCATTGATGGTTTTGCTCGCTGCTTAGACCGATGATATCCATAGATGGTACGCATGTATATGGTGCCTACGACATCAAGCTCTAATTGCGATAGGAATGGATGCCAATGGGTCAATATTTCCTCTTTCTTTCGTAATTGCCGCTAACGAGAGCAACGACACATGGGGATCTTTTTGACCCGTTTGAAAACTCGTGTTATTAAGGATCGCACAGTATATGTGTGTTGTACGATCGTCATAAAGGCATATTGCACAATATGGATAATTTACCGGGGTGGCGACCTCCTTTGTTTACCATCGCTATTGTTTAAGGCACTTGAAGGCAAATTTGCAATCAACGTTTCACAATGGCACTCTAAACAAATTGATGTGGGGAAATTTAACGATGGAGCATCAAAAACGAAAATGAAGTGCAAAAATGGATCACGATCGGGCGGTGCAGTGAACCGCATCGTTTGGTTGATGAAGCTCAAAGTTGAAAAATGGACGCTTCATCCGTGATGGAGGCAAAAAGATGGGGCATGCTCCTGACAAAGCGTTCGAGTCTTTCAATGACTTGCTTTGAAATCTGCTCGAGGACTACTTCACCGCAATGGTGAGAATGACTTTCAAGCGAGGTGGTGGAGCGATTTGTGGTTAGGACAAGGCGGAACGGAGCGATATTAGCCGACGGCGGGACATGGATGCCAAAGCTCTTCAAAACTATGGAGCATTATAGAAAAAAATGTGAGCGTCGCCAAATGACCGAGTATGACCCAATTCAACATGTGTATGAAGTTAGGACGGGTTATTACAACGGTAAGGTGGAAACGTGCATATCTCTTTATGAGGCAACAAGAACATGCACTTGTGGTAAGTGGCAAACGTACCACGTCATCGTGTTCTCGTTTGTCAAGTGCTTCGAGAGAATGAGAAAAACGGTAACAAATTATGTGGCGGGGGAATACAACGTCCACGATTACCTTAGAGCATATTCGACGATTCCACCCACTTGGTAATGAAGCTTATTGGCCAAACGAGCCGTTTTCGATGGTTGCTAACAAGGATTACATCGAGAAAATTGGGCATTAACTCACGGAGTCGTAGACCCGATCAAATGGATGTTAGTGAAAGAACTTACTCTCGCAAATGCTCTATATGTAAGCAATATGGCCATGACAAGCGTTCGTGTGGGCAACAAGGCCGTGGTAGTACAAGCACGTCTCGAAGTAATAGAGCCTCAGAACTTGAAGATTATATTGTTATTGTAATTTATTATTGTATTGCTTTAAATTAGTATTGTAATTAAATGGAATGAATTATTTTTTAATTAGTATAAACCTCTCGTATTGGATGAATTATTATTAAATCAAATATTTAAATTTGTACATTCAAATATAATAAAACACTTAAATCAAAACCACTATAAATATGACAAGTTTCAAAACTTACTTGGGCACTTTAGAACCCCTAAAACGACGATCCAAATGTTTAGGTGGACTTGATGTAATAGTAGACATTATTGTACGCAAAAAAAGATATTAAGTTTTATATAAACTATTGATATTTTGGGGTTTTGAAACATGACTAATCTTTGCCCAAAGTATGGAAAAAAAACGTGACTGGAAAGGTAACACAAAAAAAAAAAAAAAAAAAACAGTTGACACTATCTACGCAATAAATTCATGCGTGAAAGGCCCAAAGTGGATTTTTTGCAGCCCTTTCACGCAATCCAAAGTGGATTTTGCGGTCTGTCTGATCTTTTCACGCACGAATTTCGTGCGTGAAAACTAGTAATGTATTTTTTTTTTTTTTGTGCTAGTTTGGTTCAACTTTTTATTTTTTGTGCTACTAAAGTCGCAGATTGTTTTTCTTGTTGTGATACTCTGGAAAAATCATGTACATATTAATACGCAAATTAAGTTCATTACAAAATCAATTGCATACAAAAATATTGATCTCAAACCACTCCACATCCTCAAATAATCTAATCAATAGCTATATTATAAAGCCACGAGGGAGCAATAATCTTCTTGAAAAGCTTCTGACATACAAGCCCATTTTGACACACTCGTCATATTTATCTCTTCCGCAGTTTCCATTTGTTTAAATATACTTTAACACCCCACCAAAAAGCTAGTAACATTAGCAAGAGCAAGAAGATAATTTCTTCATCTCACTAACTTCAAAATCAGGACCAGAAATAACGTCAATTTTCAATCCTTTAAGCAACCCATTATTGGTCTGTTTGATGTGATTTCCATTTGCATCAGAACCCACCAACAAAGTCTTCCTTGATACCATGTTGAATATTTCTTCCAATAGCTTCAAAAATGCTGACTCCACATTGTGGCCGCTAAAAGCTGATGTCTCAGAGAAAAATAGCCCTTGCCTCTCTGCAAATTCGACAGCGTCTTCAGTTGGAACAGCCCTCGAGTCAACTAGATCGGCTTTGTTACCAATCAACATGATCACAATGGAATTATCGGCGTGAGCCCTGAGTTCCTCAACCCATCTAGCTACATGATCGAATGTCTGTCTTTTTGTTATGTCGTATACTAACATGGCTCCAAGTGCTCCTCTGTAGTATGCACTAGTTACTGCTCTATACCTGTCCAATACAGGGTCCAGTGTACATTATAGAGACGTACTGACTTTAGCTTGAGTGATATATACAGTTGAATTTGTTTTCATTATTTTATTGCTTAGTGCTAAGTTCACATTTATTGTGACAAGAAATATGGTGCTAGATATCTTGCACTCTGTTTCGTTTGCTTTTGCACCCTCACCTTTCTAATTATCATACTGTAACTAGTAAGGTTATGCAGCGAAAATTTGATAATCATGATATGGTAATGTTATTCGGAAGAATTTTCGATGTTAAAAGTATTCATCTAGATTATTATGTTGACATTCAACTTAATATTGATCCACATGGACTCATCAAATATAGTTTAGAGTAAGATATTTTAAGTAAGAAACTAGAATTTGTTGATACAGCCACACCAAGAAAGCAACCTGTACTATCCCCGGCTTCATTAATGTAAGTTGTTAGAGGGTGAAATAATTGGCACGTGGTAGCTGAAATAACGTTGTCATAGTATGAACACAAGATATCACCATTTCTTTAACAGCAACAGAATCAAATATGATTGGGCCCTCATTAAGTTGGTCTGTACTAAAAAGTAGCAGGTACAATCAATTTACTAATTCTACAACCATGTTGCTGGGCTACTGTGCTTAGCTTGACTAAACATGACTATAATATCTCAAAATTATCCCAATTAGGCAACTTCATTGACTTAACTAGTAATTGCTCCAATACTGTATAGCTAAATCATATTGTGTTGAAAAAATTATGAGCAAAATGAACACACAGTGCTTATAGTAGTCGTACAGCGGCGATTTTTTACCTAGAAAAAGTCAAAAATAAAAAAATAAACACACGTGGAAAATTGACGGGGTTCAACATTTATTATATATACATAAATATAATCTTAACCTCAGTATATCTTGCACAATTTTTCACAAAGGGGGTTCAGATGAACCCCTCGGCCCTTACTAGCTCCGCCTTGTATGTACTATATAATTTTCGCCAAAGGGGGTTATGAACCCCTCGGCCCTTACTAGCTCCGCCCCTGGGAGTCGCCATGAAACTAATGTTGAGCTAAAACAGCTCAAAAATATTCGTCTAATGGTGTGATATTGTCTACTTTAGGCCAAACTCACACGTCTTTTTTTCAAAAGGCCCCGTGCCATGAACAGTATCAATTACCCTTATATCAGTTTCTTATGCTAACTTCGTTCGCACACCAACAACTAAGCGGAAGGGAAACTAAACTGGCATTTATGTGAACAAGAATGAATCAATTAACACAAATGAGAAGCAGAGAGAAAAGAAAGAAAATAAACAGAGGCAAACCTTTCTTGGCCAGCAGTGTCCCAGATCTGGGCCTTGATCACTTTAGACTGAATAGAAACAGTCCTAGTTTGAAACTCAACACCAATGGTTGATTTTGAGTCAAAACAGAACTCATTCTTAGCAAACCTGGAAAGCACTTGTGTTTTCCCAACTGCAGAGTCCCCAATCACCACCACCTTAAACACATAATCTATTTTATCCTCATGATGATGTTGAACCCCATTCACACGACTCATTTGTTCTTGCTGCTGCGGCTTCTCATCCTCCCCACTCATTTCTCGGTTCATCTTTTTGTAAAAAAATACTCAAGAATTGAATGTAATTTGTACAAAATGATATACTATCTGTTGGAGTCAGAAAGAAGAAGAAGAGCATAATAAACTCCTTTACTTTACTGGTCCGCTAAGGCTAGCTGATGCATTTGTATATGGTGACACTGGACAGTCACTTGACATGACTCGTTTCAAATTCGACCACTGAGTAAATATGTGTGCGTATGTCGGTCAGCATTAAAGCTTCAATTATGGCTACGTCGTACGAGTAATGTCTATTTATATAAAGATAAAGACTGGTGTGTTGTTTAATTTCTAATGAGGAACAATGGGGTCTTAATTTGAGGCGAAATGCCCGGGAATGTGGTGTAATTAGCCTTTCAAGAAAGCAACTTATGATTATGGAGGGACCGTATAAGCTTATGTGCCTTATAATTACAACAACCTTGTTCCAATAATTAAAGTTTTTAACCAAAAGCTAAAGTTGATTGGTTTGGTGTGTGGCCCTACATTGGACAAACCATATGGGACCCTTAGCCGAATTAAAATGACATAACCTTATGGAAGCTCATTATCTGCGTAATGGCAGAATACTATTGCATCAATTTGAAAAATATAACTATCGTTTTCACAGCGCGCTAGGTGACCCGAGCTCAGGAATATGACAAAAACAGTTCCTTATTTTTTAAGACTCCTTTTAGTATAGTCTTTAACTATATATAATTGAACAGTTTTAATCACTACTTTATAAAATTGAAACATTTTGGTCTATGTTATTGTTCAACTGAAATAAGGACGGTCACCTTCTCTCGATTCATTTCTCCAATTTGTACCTCAAGAAAAATCTCAATTTTATGGTTTCAACAACAATTAGTGCAAAATAAGGGGTAAGGGCCAATACGGAGACATAAAAGTTGATTCATTTGCCAGTCCAATTGGCTTAAATAGGATTTTCTTAAGGCATGCACCGTCAAATTGGGTGAAATGAATCGAAAAAATTCTGTTGGATAGTTTATTTCATTTAAATGATTTATTATGTACTTTAGAAGAGCCAATATCATCAAAGATTACTAACAAGGCGTGTGTCTTTAGCTATAATAAGGATCAAAATGATCAAACTGATATCATTTACTTCTCCAAGCTGCATTATCAATCTTTTTTACTCTCCTTCCCCTCTATTGTAAAAAAGGAATTAAAAGAAAAGAATAAAGGGAGAGGGGGCCTTAGTAATGTACTGTTTCAGAAAATTCAGATAATGACATAAATTAGTCTTAGTGCAATCTGATAACTCTCCAACAAAATGCTATGCGCTGACGCTTTGGGAAAGAAGCTAAGACAGAAAAGTTAAGAAGATGACCAAAAAGCCGTAATATATTGCGGTATCTTTTACCGAATGGTAACTGTAGATTTCCCAGTGAAGTAACAACTCATGATTGAATGGCCAAAATAGAAATCATGGGGAGAATCTCATTTACTGAAGAATGGCCGCACCGACACTATTATTGCCAATTTATTGTCTAAACCAAACACCATGTTGTACATAGTTACATTTATGTAGGAAATGCCATTTTCAACATATTCACCACGGTTTTTTAGGAACAACCTTATTGAGATCGGCAAGCCGGATCTAGAATTTGAATATTGTGGGTCGAGTTTGAAATTTTACCGTTATTTATATAATTTATTGGTTCAAAGTATATATTTGTACTTATTTAGTGAATTTTTAGACGCATATACAATATTTAAACCAATATTACTAAGTTTGGATGCATGGATAACTTTTTAGCTAGGTCTACATGGGGAGATCGGACTTTCTTGTGTAGGCCTAAATATATCCTTAAAGGGGGAGGGGAGGAGGGAAGAGTTGGTAAAATGTAGATGTAATTTCGGGACGAATCATTATGTTGAAGGTCATTAGACGTTCAAAACACAATCCATGGAATTAGGCTCTGGCCATTCGAAGTTGTAGACAAATGTGAGCTATCAAATTGGAAAGAAATTGTTGAATGTTATAAATACACCGTATAATAGATGTTCATTCGAATACACAATAACGAGCAGATACAATCACAAGTAATCAAGCAATTTGAAGTTAGGACAACGGACAAGCAGATAAAATTTCGAAAAGCAGTAGCTTGAAATTAACTGTGGGCTCAGCATTTCAATCGGCGAATTCGAAAAGCCTAGGCAAAGAAAGCTTCCGCGAGGTTCTCATATACTTTCTTTTTTCTATAAATAGAAAGTCAATTCAATTCATTGGTACAATAATTGAAAGAATAATAAAATCCCTCTCTCTCCCCCGAGCTTGTTTGGCTATATTTCTTATTGCCGTGTACTTTTAATATTATTTTATAACACGTTATCAACACGAGACTCTGCCATCGTGAGCTTTTACTCTAAAAAAGAAGCAAATAATTACGGTTGAGAGTTGAGAACGGGTTGAATTTACATTTTTATTTATTGCTTATCCTCTGTTGCGTAACTTTACTTTTATATACTTCAAATCATTCCACTAAAGATTATTGCTTATATTACTATTACTCCATTACTACATGTCAAGGATCATTATCCACTAAAGATTACACGATGGAGGTCACGGGTTCGATATTACTATTACTCCATTTCTACATGTCAAGGACCAAAATTATCTCCACTATGATAAGAGTTACATAAGGCTTTCTGGAAGCCGCTGTATATGTTCAATTTTGTTAATTATGGAGATATATTTTTGGATATCACGTGGGGAATTAAGACCCACCTAAAATATGATTTTTTTAGTTGTGGGATAGGAGAAGAAGAGGGATTACGACGTGGATTCAAACCCTCACCAACAAGGTGAAAGTTCAGGTAGTCAACCAACTGAGCTACTAAAATATAATTTTTGAACAATTCAATCTCATTTTCCTTGTTACCAAAGTCGCTGGAAACTTTATACCCAAAAGAATATCCTGCAACGGAAAGGTTAGTTTGCAAGTGAATATTTTAAATTACTTAATTTATGGTTTCACATGATAAGGATAGCCCACAAGGAGTATATATGGCTATCAGAAGTTTGCTATTAATATACAACTCATTGGGTCCATGAGAACCTAATTGGTTCTGGATCATTTATGCCTCAAATTTGTTCCTGAAGAACAATAATGTTAAGAGGGATTATGATGTTAATTTTGATATCCCTTAATGGCTAAATGAGAGTTTACATGAAATATGTGGTCACCTATGACAATATTTCTATGCCGTGTTGTAGCTAATATGCCAATAATTATCTGGAGTGGAATATTTACATAGGCTTGTTGTGGTTACAATTGATGGTGTCAGAGAAAAATTCCCTACATCATATGTATGCCTTGATTTGCTCCTGAAATAGCAATATCTTAAAAGAGATTCTAGGCTATCACGATTTGATATGCTTAAGGCACATTCGGATGATTGTGTTCCATTCCTGAAGAATGAGAACTTTTGATAAAAGCTATAAATATAGATCCATTCCCTGAAGTGAATGTGATAATAATAAAGCTGATCAATACTGACGTGTACTTGGTTGTGAAAATATCACGATCCACCTCTAGAAGAGGTAGAATATGTAAAAAAAAAATATTCTGAATATTTTATGCTTTACTCCTAAAGTAGTAGGGCTTTGGAATTTACTCCTAAAGTAGTAAATATACTGCAGTTTACTCCCGAAGTAGTAAAACCTGCAACTTACTCCTCGAAGTAGTAAGACTCTTAATTCTACTCCCGAAGTAGCAGAACTCTTGAAATCTACTCCTGAAGTAGTAGATATATGAAATTGAAGCCTCTTGAAGAGATTATATATGATAACATCATTTATCCTAAATCGTAATTGTTACGATCGGAGAATAAATTGTAGTAAACCTGAAGTTTACTAGCGAGAAAAATGGTTATCATATTGAGACTACAAATGATTGGAAGATTGAATATTGATTGGAAGATTGAATATCTCCAAGTTATTATGGGTAGGAAATACGTATGTGATACGTTACCCGAGCATGATGGGATGACATGTCACAATAAATCAAAAATTTATGACATAAAATTTCATACAATAGTAAACCAGAAGTTTACTAAAATAAATAGCACTCGTCATGGTAAACTTGAAGTTTACGGGTACAGATAATTTTATTAGTGACAAGACCATTTTGGTCGTCTTGATTTAAATCTGATGTGCTAATTGAGTATTCGAAATATATTAAAGAACTAGAAGATTCTTCAAGAATTTGTTTGTGTTGCTTGTTCTCATGATAAGTTGATTACACCAGCTAATGTTGGGACTGAATCCCTAAATTCTAAAAAACATAAGAGGTGAATATAGGCCCCTTCACCTGTGATGTGATGTCTTAAATAGATGCATTTATGAGACGGTCACATGTATGTTTATTGTCAACTGGCAGTTTGACATTTACAAAGTTGCTTGCTCAAAATAATTGAGTTGGAAGCACAATTTTCAAAATATGTAATCAAGACAATTCTTCTTGATAATGCTGGTTTATATCTAAGCTGGTTATTGGATGCCTCCATAATATAGCTAAACCATTGCTTATGAGAACAGAGCTTCAGATGTTGGTCTGAGATATGATATATTGCATACAACGACACTTGTATGCTTCAAACCAATACATTATGATAAATTCTCCCCTCATAATTGGTTCAGGGTCAGGAACTAGATATTTTTATCTTATAGCTTTTGATGCGCAGTATATGATTAATGGATATACCATGATGCACACAGATGGATTTCCTAAAGAAAATGGGATATGTGTTAGTTTTTCTAACATAAGGAGGAGAGAATATGCAGCTCGAAATATGTTGTGAATTATCAACAGTATGATCCTTAGATAATTCAAATCAAATCCTGGAAGCATTTTATGACCCAACCATTTTATATTTCATCTGCAAAATACTCCTAATGTCCCTGAAGGACAGAGTCTATAGCATGTATGGAGCATGGTAGACCAATCGGTTCCAAATGTAATAACCCTTGAAAAGGGTAAGGAGCAAATGATTTAAAGGATCATAATAAGGAGGCAATGTGCTCTTAAAGAGGCTATGACATAACACTTCATAAAACCTTATGGTAGGTTCAGGTACCTGAAAATAGTGAAGTGATGAGATCTCAGTAAGTTATGTCGAATTGCGAACCGATACAGATGATATCTTTGATACAATATAACGCGTAATATTGTATAAGATTGTGAGGATCTGAGTTTTACATCTCTTAAAGCATGCTGACGTAGAAATAATTACCAAGTATATGGTACATCTTGGTAATCGTAAACTTTATTGGACCTGCAGTCCAGACATTACAAGTTCTTGGGGAACTTGTTCATAATCCTTATATGGATTAAATCAGGTAAGGTGAATGTGATTTAATCACCTTTCATTAACAAAAGGGTACAAAGATGACCCTGTTTACCCTTGTTTCTTTATAATAATCAGAACCTTTCATATTATTGTGCAAGTTAATGACTTGAATATTTTTAGAGCTCTTGGAGAGTTTGCAAAAGTAGTAGATTATCTGCTAAAAGAAGTTGAAATGAGAAAATTATATTGGTCCTGACGTATCATAGATTTTGTGCAATTGATGCACTTATTTATCTTTGCTATAACTATGAGCATGATATAATTTCTCTCCTTCATAGAGATATTGAAATAATATCAATTACATATTGTCAATGAAAGCCCTAACATGAATGTGTTTATCCTAACAAATGTTGCCAAGTGTTTTGGATATATAGGGCATTCATCTGACCGACATAAGAGTTCGATCCAGATATATTATCTATTTGCATGAAGGATTATTGCCGTACCATGATGTTTTACATGATAGTCAAATCATAGAAGGATAACAGCAATTTATGAAGCAAGTCAAGAAATGTATGTATTCCAACAATATTATATGCGTGATTCCAACAATATTATATGGTGATGATGCAACTCTGATAAGTAATGAAGATGCAAATGATCAACTCGAGTTCGTTAAATGATCATTTAACGGTTTTATCCCATCGCAGGCTGCGCAACCTCAAGATATGATAAGTTGATATACAAGATCGGAGTGTATCGTCTTCAAGAGTTATGTAATGCTTTAATCAAGGGGAGTAAAATACGCGTTGTACTCTTTTTTTGTCTTAGAGTTTTGTATTAAGTTTGAGTTTTCTGGTAAGGTTTTTAATGAGGCGGCTAAGCAATGCGTATTACTAGATGCGTGTAAAGACTCTTTTTTTCTATAAATAGATTTTTCCAACAATTGGATTTTTCCCCCCCCCCCAACTTGTAAAGTTTTAACAAGGCACAAATCTATTAATGAACATCCAAGGGGGAGTGTTATAAATACACCGCATAATGAATATTCAAATACACAGTCAACTAGATAAGATTACAATCGACGGAGTGTAGCTTGTGCAAATCACAGCTAACAACTATGACCCTACTCCTAAGTCCAGCTTCAAAACTCCGCGCACGAGTTTTCAAAAAAACCAAACTTATTGTGTAGTACTTTTCTTTCTCTATTAAAGTCGTAAATATCTTATTTATGTATCATTGCAAGTAGCTGCAAATACGAGAGCAACAAGTTTGTAAATTATCTCAACGGCTTTTTCCTACGCAATATGAAAAATCTCACAAGCAAACGGCAACCACTTATAAAAGCCTTTGCACAACTGCTTCTTTTGGGCGGTCTTTAAATTTTGCCCTTCATATTTGAAATCTTTAAATTTTTGTCGCTAAATCCCATAGGTTTCAGTTCGAACCCCACACAATACAACAATTAAAGAGCAATAAAATACCTCCCCCCACCCCCCCCCCCACCCCCAACTTGTTTGGCTATATTTCTTATTACCGTGTACTTTTAATATTATTTTATAACATTGAATACATTTTTAAACTTTGAGAATATTAGGAAATTCAGAACGAAAAGATAATATTTAGCAGTGATGGAATAAAGTAACTATAATAACTATAGCAACTTACGTTGGTTGTCCTACGAAAGGACGCCCTTTTAATTTACGTCGAGTGTCCTATTTGTGCAAATCACACTAACAACTATGCCTACCCTACTCCTAAGTCCTACCTCAGGCCTCAAAACTGGCTTTTCATAATTGACTCAGAAAATCATCAAACTTGAGCCAAAAAACCAAACTTATTGAGTAGTACTTTTCTTCTCTATTAAAGGCTCAGAAATATATTATTTATGTATCATTGGAAAGTGTATTAACGTAAATACGACATAGCAACAAGTTTGTAAATTATCAGTGCCAAACGGCAACCACTTAAGGAGAAACAGCTATGCAAATATTGTACATGAAAAAGTTATATGGACTCTAAAATGACCGGAATAGTTGAAATTTCCGACTTGAGAACACACAATTTATCATTAATCTTGTGTGTATCTTAACATCTTTGCAATTTGTCATATCAAAAGTTATGGGCATTTTAAGTTATGGTTACAAACAACACAATCAAGATTCATGGTCATTTTTGGTTATGGTTACAGAAAACAGCACAATCATCGTTTAAATCAAACTTTTAATGGTCAAAAATCCATCTTCACTTGTCCGTCAAGTGTACTAGCAAGTAGCATGTTTGTGTACCAACTAGCAGGTCACAGTCGGAACTGGGCTGGCAAAACTTATTGTGGTGCGGGCCCAAAGAAGCTTTCCTTAGGCCTTAACGTACAGGCCCAAAAAAAAACCGGAACATGTGCTATATTGGTGGTTGACAAATTGTCCTCCCCCTCTCAGCCCTTTTCTTACCACAATCACCTAGTGCTAATTTTTTGTCAAATGAAAGCAAAAGATGTGTTTCACATATAAATTTTTAGTACTTAATCATATCACTTTGTCTTTAGTTTGTGACCACTATAATTAAATTATTTGATTTACTGTAATATCATTGGCCCTATCTAACTCACACTGACAAGCCATCTTAGGAACTTCCTTTAGCTCTTCCATTTGCATGAACTTGAAAGTATATACTATGTGTTGGGCTGTGTGGGATATGAAGTGTTGATGATGAGAATAACAGTTAAAATTTATCGCATTGGGTGTTTATATCACCACGCAAATGAATGTAAGACATATCTTGCATGAATACTTTTTAAAAATTTAATTGAGTGATATGGATTTTCACTTTGATTTATTGTTTTTTAAGGTTAATTATCTAATTAGGAGTAGACATTCGGTGCGAATTAACACTAGACAGGTAAGTCTCACTACACATGTTACCATAATACGAAAATTAGGAACAACCACTTTCACTTTTCTGCAACACAATTATTTTGTTTTTTAGGAAAGAAAACAAAGGCAACTAACGGTTCTGAAAGTACTCTTGATTATGCTAAAAATGTGGATTTATTTCAACAAAGAAATTCTGATATTCGCTTAATGTGATATAGGTCAACCTCTCTTTAAGGGCAAAAAAGAAACAGAGTGAGTAAGACCTATAATATTACAATATTGAAACAAAAGGGTGGTTAAGAGAAATTTTAAAAGAAATGTGAAAAAGCAAGAAGTTTGTCTCGTATCGGCGGTTAAACAAGTAAACAGAAGAACTACAGAAGCCAACATCGTAGTCTCCGAGTTCTAGCCATGTTAATTTCCCCAAAGTTTGCCTGCCACAGACGGCGTGTCTACACCTCAATCAACTTCACGCATTTGTTCTCAACCAATGATGACCACCCGTCTTTCCAGCACCTCTCCACCATTAAATCCAAATCACAACTCCTCAATTCCTACACAGTCACACCACCTGTCAAACCATGGCCCCGTTTCCTCACTCATAAAACACTCATCTCACTTATCCAATCCCAACATGATGTTAACCTTTCACTCCAAATCTTTCACCATGCTGCCAATTTCCACCCTGGTTTTTTCCATAATTACGAAACCTACCACTCCATTATCAACAAGCTTTGTCGTGCACGGGAATTTGATAAAGTAGAGACCCTTTTAGCTGAATTGAGGAATTCTAGTATTAAATGTGGGGAGGTTTTGTTTGTTAATGTGATAAGGAATTATGGGATTGCTAGTAAGCCTAAATTGGCACTTAAGACTTTTTTGAGAATTGAAAAGTTTGGTGTTCAGAGGTCAGTTAGGTCATTTAATGCTTTGTTGAATGCTTTAGTACAGAATAAAGAGTATGATTTGGTTTATGCTTTGTTTAAGAATTGTCAGAAGAAGTTGAATATAATGCCTAGTGTGTTTACTTGTAATATATTGTTGAATGCTTTGTGTAAGAAAGGCGATATTAGTAGTGCGATTAAAGTTCTTGATGAGATGCCTGTGATGGGAATAGTTCCTAATGTGGTGAGCTATACTACCATTTTGGGTTGTTATGTGACACTCGGTGATTTGGTGGGTGCGAAGAGGATATTTGATGAAATTGTTGATAGAGGGTGGTTGCCTGATGCGACGACGTATACTATATTGATGCATGGATTTGTTAAACAAGGGAAGTTTATTGATGCAGTTAAGTTAATGGATGAGATGGAGGATAATGGGGTTGGGCCAAATGAGGTGACGTATGGAATTATGATTGAGGCGTTTTGTAAGGAAAAGAAGTCCGGTGAAGCAGTTAATTTACTTAATGATATGCTAGATAAGAGGTATGTACCAAGCCCAGCACTTTGCTCTAAGGTGATTGATGTCTTGTGTTTAGAGGGAAAGGTTGAGGAGGCGTGTTATTTGTGGAAGAAATTATTGGTTAAGAATTGTACTCCAGATAATGCAATATCAAGCACACTTATTCACTGGCTCTGTAAGAAGGGACAGATTCGGGAAGCAAGGAAATTATTTGACGAGTTTGAGAAGAGTTCAAGTCCTAGTGTTTTGACATATAACATGCTTATTGCAGGGATGTGTGAGAGGGGAGAGTTGCATGAAGCTGGGAGGTTATGGGATGACATGGTAGACAAGGGTTGCATTCCCAATGCTTTTACTTACAACATGTTGATCAAAGGTTTTTGCAAAGTTGGAAATGCAAAGGAAGGAATTAGAGTTCTAGAAGAGATGCTTGATAAAGGGTGTCTCCCTAACAAATCTACTTATTCCATCTTAATTAAGGGGCTTCTTGACTCCGAATGCAAAGCAGAAGTTTTCAGGGTGCTTGCACTGGCTGCGTCAGGCGATGTCGATCCTGAAACTTGGGGAGTCCTTGTGGCCAAGTTTGTTACTGATATTCCTAATGTATGTTCTGT
The DNA here is from genome assembly GCF_029784015.1 of Lycium ferocissimum. Lineage (NCBI taxonomy): Eukaryota > Viridiplantae > Streptophyta > Magnoliopsida > Solanales > Solanaceae > Lycium > Lycium ferocissimum. The sequence continues at coordinate 21,088,837 of NC_081348.1, forward strand.
TTTGGGTAAGATATTGTCAGAGAATGAAGTGTAAATGTTTGTACTGACGCTATTCATACCCAACATCTGATTCTAAAGTGGGAGTAAGTATGGTTCACAAAAGTATTATCCATTACTGAGAGTGTTGGTGATGGTCTCAGTGCTTGATTCAAGAAGGTATATGCTCCCCGACGCAACCGTTTTTGAAGTGTAGAAGAAATTTGATATTCTTTGGACGACAAAGTTGGAGCCATTTGTGGAAGAAGACTGGAAAATGAGTAAGTGAAGCATGGGATATGCTGTTTGATGACAACATAAAAAGTGTCAAAGAAGTAAAAGGGAATTTTTTTTCTTTACTATTTATACAGCTCTAATACTGTATTACTCTGAAATAGATTAGGTTAATCAATATTGTTGTAAATTATGTCATTTGTCTTAGGATGAACCAATCCATGTTCAGTGTAAAGGAAGGGCACACTTGGAGAATAAATCCCCTAGCTCTTCACATAAATGTTCACACTGCATTATGATGAAATGTCCTCTTCCTTTCTTCACATATAAGTACAAAGAAAAATATGACCATGACATTGTGTTGTTAGCTATTTCTTGAATTACCCATTAATGAGAATATTGGCTTTGTCCATTTGTCTTCCTTTGATTTATGAAATAAATCAGCGCTCTCTACCTGGACTAATTGGTAATTTGCAGAGAAAAAAAATGCTTCACGTGTAGGCAAGCATCCTAACTGGCTAAGATGCCTTTCATCTGCTTCGTAGAAGTTGGTAGCACTTTTGCCATTTCCTAAGCGTGTTTCTTACTGCTTCTGGCTTTTCCGTCTTGCTTGCAAAGACTACTTCTCAAGGCATCTTATATATTTAGTACATGACATCTAACATCATCCTTGTCCAACTTGATCATATTTCCATTTGTGAGAGTAGGATAACTCCATACCTAGTAGGATTCCTTGCACGTACCTAAAAATATAGCTTCCTAATATTTGTGGGAAAACTTGGCTTTTCTTCACCTCTATGGTGGTCAAATGCAATTCATATGTATGTTATGAAGATTTGAACCCTAGAGATTAGTTATTTAAAATTTTAGCGAAATCCTTTATCTTAGTTATTCTTTACATCTTATTACTGTTTCTTAGTGATCGGAAGACGGAGCTTTGAAAAAGTCAGGAATTTGTTCAGAAAAATTCTTGCTGAGTTACTTTATCCTTAATACATATAGAGAACCCCATTGAATTTGGTCCTAGATGCAATGGCTGCTAAACTTGGGTGTGAGAATTAATAAAACGAGTGGTAGTTGTATGACAATGGACAAATGGTAATGGTTGCAGAAAATTAACTGATGACTCACTGAATTGACCAGACAAATCTTATAAGACAGCTGGTGTTATTGTTCTTACATCAGACTGAAAGCAATTTCGTGGGAGCTAACTGCACTATCTATTCTTCTTCATTTTAAGAGGGCTAGCTATTCTGCAACCATATTGAACTGAAGTGTCTGCTGTAAGTTTTTCAGTCCTCTTGTGTGAACTTTATTTGGCTAGAGGGTCCTATCCTCTTCTTTTAGCTCTCTCGCTAAATTTTGTTGTAGGAACCAACAGTGAAGTAGTTGGTGTTCTTTTTCTAAGAAACATAGCCTGGTACTTTGGCATCGTGGTGCACCTTTTCCACGATCTTCAAGAACACAAAGTTGGAGATCATACACAGTTAAAGTCTCAAGAGAGTACCATTTCCAGGTATACGATATCGAGAACTCTCAAGAATCTATCTCATGATAGTCCTTTCACTTGTTGTGTATCTCATACAGCAAGAAGTTAAAATGGAAGCAAGCATGGTTCTCAAAAGAATCACCTGTTAATGAGATTATTGTTGATGGTCTCGGTGCTTGGTTCAAGAAGGTACATGTAAATCCCTCATTTAAACATTTTTGAAGTTCAGAAGAACCTTGATATTCTTTGGACGACATAAAAGTGAACATGTGAAGCATGGGATTTGCTGTTTGATGACAACATAAAAAGAGTCAAGGAAGTAAGGGAATGTTTTTTTAACTTTTTATACAGCTTCTAGTACTCGGAGATAGATTAGGTCATGATGAATACTGTTGTAAATTATGTCATTTGTCTTATCATGAACTAATCCATAGTCTATGTAAAGGAAGGGTATACTTGGAGAATTAATCCCCTAGCTCTTCACATAAATGTTCACACTACATCGTCAGGAAATGTCCCTTCCTTTCTTCACATATAAGTAGAAAAAAACTATGACCATGACATTGTGTTATGTTGTTAGATTTCAAGCACTCAACATAAAAAGCTTTTCTTGCAATTGTCCAATCACGTTAAAGCAAAAAAAATGAGATATCAATGGAAGACAAAAAACAGAGCCTTGGAAAATTTGTCTACCTAGAGTATGATGCCTATTCCAAGCAAAAAAATTATACCTTGCTGCATCTCAATGTTGCTTCCAAAATTGTTGCAATAGCTGGCCGAAATATAGAGGGGGTTTTCTTTTCCTTTGTCCATTTGCTTTCATTTGATTAATGAAACAAATCAATAGAACTTTTGCCATTTCCTAAACTTCTTTCTTATCACTTGTAGTGTTTCTGTCTTGTTTATGAAGACTACTTCTCAAGGCATCTTATATATTTAGTATATGACATCTAACATCATCCTGGTCCAAATCCAACATATTTCCATTTGTGAGAGTAGGATAACTCCACTGAGTTCTTATATACTTACTAGAACCTTGCACATAACTAAAAACATAGTTTCCTAATTTCTGTGGCAAAACTTGGATTTTCTTCACGTCTAAACTCTAGGGATTTGTTTTCTGGGAAATTGCATTTTTTCGCCCCCAGTAATTGGTAAAATTTGATTTTGGTACTTGTGATTCCCAACTTTGATCATTTAACCTTCAACAACTTTAAATGTTTGTTTTAGTCCTTCAGTAACAAACTCTCACAAGGTATCAACTGCTTTATCTGTAAGCATATCCACTTTTTGAGGATGTTTGCTGAGATTGCTTGGATCTTTTGTTTTTCTACAAATACTCACTTCATGGTTCTTTCGTGATTACTCTCCATGTTTTTCTGTTTGGTTTGTTCTTAATGTTGTACATTAGACGAATCGTCTTATTGATGTCAAAGGAAGTGGTTGTCAAAAACTTTTGGGAAGTCCTTTATCTTAGATACTCTTTACATCTTATTATTTGTTTCACACTGATTGGAAAATAGCTTGAGAAAATCGGGAATTTGTTCATAAAAATTCTTGCTGAGTTGCTTTATCCTGATACATATAGAGAACCACATTGATTTTGGTCCTAGATGCAATGACTGTTAAACCTGGGTATGAGAAGAAAATAGAGCGCGGTAGTTGTATAACAATGGACAAATGGTACTTCTTGGTTGCAGAAATTAACTGATGACTCACTGAATTGACCAGACAAGTCTTATAACATAGCTGGTGTTGTTGTTCTTATATAAGATTTAAAGCAATTTTGTGGGAGCTAACTGCACGATATATTCTTCTTCATTTAAATAGGGCTAGCTATTCTGCAACCATATTGAAGTGAAGTGTCTGCTGTAAGTTTTCAGTCGTCCTGTGTGAATTTTAATTGGCTAGAGGGTCCTATCCTCTTCTTTTAGCCTCTCACTAAATTTTATTGTAGGAACCAAGAGTGAAGTAGTTGGTGTTCTTTTTCTAAGAAACATAGTCTGGCACCTTGGCATTCTGGTGCACCTTTTCCACGATCTTCAAGAACACAAAGTTGGAGATCATACACAGTTAAAGTCTTAAGAGGACCATTTCCAGATATGTGATATTGAGAACTCTCAAGAATCTATCTCATGCTAGTCCTTTCATTAGTTGTAGTATCTCCTACAGCATAACAGCAGCTGATTTCAAAGAGCCTGTGTGGATTTACAGTAATAAAGGCGTTTTGATTGCTTGTGGCTTAATGCAATTGTTATTTTATGGAAGCCTAAGCTTTTATGTGCGTCACTTATAACTTAATAGTTCACTTGGATAGCATAACTTAATAGTTCACGTGGATAATATTTCAATATTAGGTGAAAGTAATTATCGCAGTACTAAGTGGACCTGTGTCCAGCCCTCTATCTAGTCTCAAGTAACACCAACTTTGGTCTATCAATCTATTTAGCCTCAAATTGACCTGTTGAGATGAGGAAAACATTTACTTAATGCAGAAGAAAAAGAGAAGTGAGGAAAAGCTCTTCTTGCTCCCTTCTCTTAAATATGAACTCTTGTATATCAAGAAATTATTATTAGTTGTTCAAAGTATTTTTACTTTGATGTGACATTTATTGAGCAAAGGACTACAAGTTGCGTATTTTACTTGTGAATCCTTTCTAGTTTCTACTGAAGGCCTATAGAAAACACTCTTTTTCTATGGAATTCTTGTCCTTGTGGAATTTTCTCTCTTCATAAAGTCTTACTCCATGTATTAGTTGACACTTGGGAGCATCATGTATGAACGATACAGAAACAAAGGTCGTGATATTTTCATGTTGTATGTATTCGGACAACGTGTGCCGTGCTTTCAATTGTCTTCCAACAAGGAAAGGACAATTTTCCTATCGCTCGCAAGTCAATATTTGTAATAGATAAACTTAGAAAGGAATAGATAAATCCTTTTTTCTACTATACTAATTTTTTATTGATTATATTGTAGACTTGTAGTTATGAAGGTGCCCCTAGGATTATGGGGGGTCAACTGATTTGCAGGTTTAATTTGATTTTAATTGTATGTCTTTTTCACATGAGATATTCATTTTTATATATAAGAAACCTTAAAATAATACACAAGAAACCTAGGTCATTTTCTCCTATTCAAATTATAAAGGACCATTATGTTCATTCGTCCTTGAGCTAAGTTCAATATTTGGGGATTTAATTAAAAATTCATTTCAGTGGGTTATCCATCTAGTTCGGATGCAAATGAAGAGCCCATTTCATTAGCTCAAAGGTTCGTTAGATGCCATGCTATTGCTTATTTCAAACTAGTGTATTTGTATATTCTAAAAAACTAAGATTGAAATCCTTAAAAAAAATGTATAGAATTATTTTGCCGAGAGAATTTGTGAAAAATATTATAGATTATGTATGAAAAAATAACTCTAAATTGGTGCATGTAAATTTCAATAAGAAAATCATATATAAATACTGAACATTTTTTTAGTGGAGGAGAACACTTTCAGATAAGAGAAATTTCAGATAAGATGACGAAAAAATAATGTGATAAAAATTTTGCATCCAAAAGTATTTAGACCTTTAGTGCAATATATATACACATGATAATCAAAATTAGAAAAATATTAAAAAACATATTGGCCAAGGAAAATATATTGGCTAAGGAAAATTGACAGAAAATTTAAAATAAGTGAGTTAACATAAAAATAAATACACAAAAATGTCAAGAAAAGAGTATAATGAACAAAGTTTTTACCTCAATGTGGAGGAGAGATAACTAAAGTTGCCTTCACATTTGTAAGCTCCAAAGGTCTGAAAACATAAATATAAAACAATTCATATCAATATTCAAACTAACCAACACCAAAAAATATATGAACATACTTTCTTTCCGCCTCATCCTCATATTATCGCCCCTCTTTTTTTCTTTGTTGTCTGTCGGGATGTTTGCACAGATTTAACACCAACTTATCTAATTTTTGTATTGCCTAAAAATTACTTCAACTTGATAAAAATAGGGCAATTCGCAGAATTGCCCTTCGTTTGGGGTGGTCTTTAAATTTTCTTTTCATATTTGAAATCTTTAAATTTTGCCCTCGCATAAACCCATAGGTTCGAGGTTCCAACCCACGCGCGGTCAAAATTTTAAAAAAAAAAATTCAAGGCAAGTTTAAATTTCGCTATGCACACGACGGCCAAATCGCACACAAGGAATTACCAAAGTTATGCTTCTGATCACATATACTTATGCCTTATCGTGGATTGGCGTAAATTATGCGGGTCCGCATAAACTTTGATAATTCATTCAAAAGTTTTATCTGATCCCAAGAGAAAAGTTTGCCCATTAAAAGTATGCCCCACCCGTAACTTTTGAAAAATTACAAAGTTATGCGGGCGACCACTTAAGTTACACTGTAAATGGAACTTAGCATAAGTATCTTGATCGGCGCATTCATAATTCCTTCATTGTTATACGTCCCGCATAAAAGTTTGCTCATTAAAAGTATGCCCCCACCGGCATAACTTTGGAAGGAATTATCAAGTATACGGACTTGATACTTTATGCCAAGTTCCATATATAGGCATGAGGTATGCGGGGTCCGCATAAAATGTGTAATTCCTTAACAAGTGTATGCGTTAGCGGCATGATAGCGAAATTTAAAAAAGCGCCTTAATTTTTTTTTTTAAAATTTCGACCGCGCGTGGTTCGAACCTCCGGGACATGGTGTTAGGGGCAAAAAATTTAAACATTTCAAATATGAGGGGCAAAATTTAAAGACCACCCCAAAAGAAGGGCACTCCGCGCAAAAAAATGATAAAAATAAAGTTAAAAAAATATATTAAGAAACTCGAAAAATGGGTGGAATGTGATGTCCAAAGAGATGACATCAAGCCTATTTACAGTAGATAGGGAAAATATGAGGATGAGGGGAAGAATTAATCCTTCACTATCACCGCATTCAAGGATATACTAATAGCATTAATTTGCTTCATGTATATAACCGTGTCCATTTCTTTCATTCTAATTAATTTGCCTAGTTAAGAAATCTGACTCTTTTTTTTTTTTTTTTTTTCAATCTAGCACATAAAAATTTAAAATGAAAAAGAAAAGAAGAGAAAAGGCTTCGCCACTTCCTTCAGTTGAAAAGTTATTTTTGGAATTCTTTTCTTACATTAACTTGTAATTAATGTCGTCATAAAGACTGCAATAAATAAGATGTTTATGCTTATATCTAATTATGGTTAACCTTTTTTTCCAGATGAACGTTGAGCTCTCTTTGCATATGAAAATTGAGCATTTAATTGCAATAACCACTCTTTTTATGCTTGTATTGAATTAGGTTCTTTTTCTATGAATTTTTTAATAAATAAAATGAGGTATAAAAGGCCAAAAAATTGACAAAAAAGATAAATAAATGATGAGTCATAGAGGGTGTAAATAACATCACCTTATTTATCACAAAGAACATATTATACTAGTGAATATGCCGCGCTTTGCGCGGTGTAAGATAACATCTATTGATTTTCTTGTTAATTTGAAACTTTTTATGAATATATAAAAAATATAAAAGGCAAGAATTATATTTAAAAAGCAATTTATTAAACTATTTTACAAAATTTACATTAGTTATATTATGCTTGTTTAGTTGATATATCTGATTACACGTATATTTATTTAGAAAAATATTAATTTTCTCTTATACTTGCATAAAAATGTCTTGAGAACATGATTCATAATTTTGATTTTTGGATCTGTTACCAATTTGGTGGACACATTTATAGACTGCTTCGTCAAATGGCTGTTTCAAGTTTTCTGCCGTTATTGTTTTATATTCATTTTTTGCCTACCTCTATTTATTCTTTGCTTTCCTTTCACAATAGGAATGAATTTTAGTTTTAGTTTTCAAGTTGCAATTTTAGTGTTCAAAGTTAAAAAAAGAAAAAAGAAAAAATTCACTAATCTATATTATATTAAAAGCATGAATATAAATGTTGGTTGACCAAAATATCCTTCAAATATTGATCGACTTTTATGCCCTTCAAATAATAAATTATTTGTTAAACATATATCCATGTTGGATAATATTGTAAAATTAATTATTAAAACTTTGACTAATTATACGACTTTGCGTCGGATTCTATTCCTAATCAAGTTCTAACTCTACTTCCACGGTATTTCCATGGTGGATAATATACTTCTACGGGAGATTTTCATAACCAGAGCAATGTTTTTTAAATGGAATATTTTCCATTATATTGATCTGATTATCTCTTCCACCGTTTACTATTTATGTTATTTTAATCCGCGAAGGTTTGAATAGATATTTGGAAGCTGTAAGGTTTGACTAATAGATGTTATGTTGAACAAGGTCAATTAACTATTTAGATACATTAATAAATTCTACAAGGTTAATTAACTATTTAGATACATTAATTAATTCTAATATATCAATATTAAGCAATATATTAAGTTAACTGTTGTTTTTGAAAAGAATACACCGTAAAAATAAAACAATAAATACATATTTAAACATTTAATATTAGATCTGACCCTCCCTTACTTATTCAAGTTATTCAAATCAAGTGTCAACTAAAGGTATGATTAGTCAAACAAACAAAATTAGTCAAACAAACAAAATTCTAAGCTATTCAAGTTGGGAACCACATAGAGCTTTTCAACCAATTGACTAAATATTCCAATTTTTTTATGGTTTTAAGTTTTTTTACGGAGGGAAATTTCAAAGTGGACTCTAAGTCTTAATTTTTGTAAGCTTAAGACTAATAGTTTAAGGACACGTGGATAATAGTTTTAAAAGTCATAGTTAACACAAATTTAACAGGACAAAATTGTAGAAGAATTATAAACGGAGTCAAGAGTATGCATTTAATCAGGTAGGAAAAAGTATTGATCAAATATTTGTCCGCCAATAACTTTCTCTGCAAGTCTTATGGTTGTCGGTAATTGGTATTATCCGACAAGTATTGAAGTGTTTTTCACTTATTATCGCCGAAAATTTCTTCCATTAAAAGAGCTATTTTGGTCCAAATAATACTTTCAATTTTCTTATTGCGTTGGTTACTTTTTATTTTCGATTATAACTATGTAATATGTTACAATTGTCTTTATTTTTGGGCGGGATGTAAAGATTGACTTGATAACGAGATTCATGTGATGATCGAGTTTTATTTGGCGAGATAACATGTTTGTATAACCTCCTCCTCGTCTTTTTTCTAGCTTAAATAATTTCAAATAAATTACACAAGCTGTATATGACGTGACAAAGCAAGTCAATAGTTTATTGATATGATATGAGATACAATTCCATTTAGAAAAATAACACTATAAGGTGTCTACCAACATAAATAATTAATTTAGGAAGGAAAAAAAAAACAGAAAGAAAAAAGAAAGAAAAAAATCACGTATTAATCAATTAATTTTATGAGTATAAATGGTAACAAGTGTAGACAAATTATAGGCTAACATAACATTGTTAACATATTCAACGATCAAACATTTGCTAACATAACATTGTTAACATATTCAACGATCGGACGTTTCTTCTCCTTTTATTAAATCACAACAAATAGCAAAAGTTAAGATAAGTGAACATGAATGAAGTTAGAGAACACAGTTAATCAGATAGCAGAAATTACTAAGGGTTTGTCCGCCGAAAAAATTATGTTAAGCTAGAGTTATTGAATAAATATTTTAGGACCAAAGAAATAACAGAAAGATTATTATCTTTAGATACAATTTTTATAATAGTTGACGGGGAATAACGTGCGAGGCACGTTATATCTTCTATATTATTTTAAAAGCATGAATAAAATGTTGGTTGACGAAAATAGAACGACTTTTATGTCCTTAATTATTAACTTTAACTTTTATTAGAAAAGGATAAAATTGTCATTGAAAAAAGGCCATAACGTAACCGGTTATTAACGTAAACACAAATTCTAAAAATCCAATCCTATTTAGGCCAAGTTATGTCCATTAGCAGACATACGTACTCTTTTTAGTGAAACCTAATCAATTATACATGATTTTAAGCATTATCTTCTTAATACCGCTTAATGCTATAATCTATTAAATTGAGCACCAGATATAGCTCAAGTAGAGCTTTGTGTTTTGTGTTTAAGAAAACGAAATAATTTATTTACCATCTTTAATTAAAAAAATTATTAATGTTGATAACAAATTGTAATTCAAAAAAGTCTTATAAAAATACACGATATAACTAAAAGGGCGGTTAAAAATTTATATACCAAAGAGGGTATAACGTGGATCGGCCCAATACCAACTTTTTTTTTCATTTGTCAGATTCCAAACCCAAAAAAAAAAAAAAATTTTTTTTTACGTATAACGTGGACGGATCCACGTTTTACAAAATATATTTGTAAAACGTGGATCAGTCCACGTTTTACAAATATATTTTGTAAAACGTGGTACTGACCACGTTATACCTTTCTTAACTTCGTGATAAAGGAACAAATACAGACATATTCTTAACTTCGTGATAAAGGGTTACATTATCATTAGCTTACACACATTAATTTGTGTAGAGTGAGATGCAGTTGCAATCATGCAATTTGCCCTAAAAGAACAAACAGGCAGGCAGCATAGTTAAAAAATTTAAATAGCAAGAAATTTTCCACATCTTAGAAGCTCACCTTAGTGTAATATCGGCAACCTTCCGAGCCTTCTGTGACGAGGAGTAACTTGAGGTTTGGATGGTATAACTTCCGAACAACATTATCATCACTTCTCCTTGTGTCAAAAATGAAATCTCTTCTTCACTTATCTGGTGATAACAAGTAGCTGAAACATCAGAGGTAACATTTCATATGAAAGTTCAGACTTTTCAGTCCGACTCTCTTGCAAGATTAATTATATCGCCATTAACAAGTAAGATTTCACATAGCACACTTGGAAAATAGTACCTTAATTATATCAGCAGTTTCCCATATGCTAAGGATTCCTTCTCTAGCACTTTCTGCAGATGGCCACAATGGAAGCCTCAAATTGGGATCATATGACAAGACACACCAGCATCTTTCGCAGCTCTTGCAGCTGCAATATGGGCTGATTTGCATGGCTCCGTAATCAGGCTTATGGAACCATAATGAAAAACTTTTGCCTGTCATAAGGTATAGGAATCATCAGGTGTCACTATCAAGTTGACAATCCAAAAAAAACATAGTAGTAGGAGTCCACACTAGAAATAGAAGAAGAAATCTGATGTATCCATGATTAAACTGGTGCAATAAGGAAAGCAACACTGTAACAGTTTGGCGGACTTGTAGAGTGGCATGCTTTCCAGAAAGCATACGAAATACTTAGACACTTTTCAAATAAGATGGTCTCCAAAAATCTGAAGATCTGGATTGCAAGGTACTCTAATGAAAGGTATAACGTGGTCAGTACCACGTTTTACAAAATATATTTGTAAAACGTGGACTGATCCACGTTATAAAAATTTTTTTTTTTTTTTTTTTTGGTTTGGAATCTGACAAATGAAAAAAAAAAAAGTTGGGGTTAATGTTGATAACATTTTTATCTGCTTTGTAATTCAAAAGACCAATCAGTAACTTTTTGCCTATATTAGTTTGTACTCCATAAGCTATGGACCACAACTATGTCCCATCAATTATTGAGAATTCTAAAACCATATCAATTCTACAAGAACGGAAATACGAAAGCTAATAGGTTCTAATAGCAAGACTTAATACGACTAGATATGTAGAATATAAATTATGTTACTTCGATTTGGACAAAGCTTGAGTTTTATTATATTTGAATTTGAGTAAAAATGATTATATTATTTGTATCAAGATTTTGACAACTCCATCCTGAACTTGAGATATAGATCAACATTATTGGCAATACAGTAATATTAATTTGAAAAAGGAGTTGTTGGTCAATGTCACTTTCAAAACAATTTTATGCCATACAGGTGAATTTTAACTTTAGTTGGTTTAATATTTATTGCATTCATGATTAACTAACATATTTTTCCTTCTCTCGATTCTTGGATATTCTCAAACAATAATATGTTTGTGCCTTAGTTTTTGTTTTAATTTCTCGACTTTTATGATAATATTCAAGGTTGCAAAATGTCAGTAGGATTGAACTGGTCTGATGCATTATGATTTTAAGGACCAAAACTTTCAATAATTGAGTTATTGATTAATATGCAAATTCACTTTAGATTACTATCTATTTATAATTCTGATATTTACAAAAGATCTTTTGATCCACAACACTTGCTAATAATTGCCATGATATAAACGTGCGAGGCACGTTCATAGAAACTAGAACTATTTTAAAAGCATGAATATAAATGTTGATTGACCAAAATATCCTTCAAATATTGAACGACTTTTATATCCTTTGAAAACTAGATTATTTATTCAAAGAATAATACCTAATCCGAATTTACACAGACTTTTAATCCTAATCAAGTTTAATCTCTACAAATATTATATATACAGGAAGTTGCAAACTAAACCAATTTTATAAGGTCAAAAAGTGAACTTCCAGTCACGTAACCACTATATGAAAAGGAATTCTATTATAATAACATCACTGGCGGCCATTTTCTACAAAATATCATTTAAGGAGAAAATTTCATCTCAGATAAAATCGTATAATATTTAATAATATTTAAAAATTTGAAATCAACTAATAATAAGAATTATTTTAAATTAGTACTAGACTGTAAAGTTCCAATACTTTATTAATTCCGCTAATTGGACAATCATATTGAATAAAGAATCCCACATGTTTTCAAAGTACAAATCATGTTGATCCTATGTAAACAAGAACACTATGAAATGCAATTTTAGGTTTCAGGAAGAAAGCTTAATTACCTGGTTGTACTAGAAAACATTACTATAAGATTAAAAAAGAAAAAAAAAACTTTTTTTACTGAATAATGCCTAAATATTGGTTCCCGCAAAATTAGCATATTTCATTTAAATAGAAAGTGTGTTGTATAAAATTCTAACATTTATGGCATTGACTAATATATATCATTTGAATTGATTAATATTCAGTCACTAAACGACATTATGTTCATAACAAATCTAATTTCAATAATCAATGGTAACTCTAAGCACATTCATCAACCGATCTTTCGGAGGAAGAAATTAATGATAATTTTTTCCAAATAAAAGGAATTGAAGAAATCATAGAACAAACTATTAAGGATATAATAAAATTGGAGGATGCTAAAGTCACTTATGAAGAGACACTTTGTGTACTAGCAACAACTGAAGATGATGCATTGAGATTAAAATATCTAAGTTTTTCTTCTTCAAAATGGATCGACTATCTAATAACACCACAATATGCAAAGAAGGTGGGTCATTAAGGTAAGAGACGTGATAGTTTGATAGGTTATCGAATGTGCATTATTTCTATTTTAAGTTTGTAGGGTTAAAGTATTTCTCACTACATATTGTAAACTTGAAAAGTTAGTTATTATGAAATTGGGAATGTTAAATTTTCTAATAACATCTTTTACCCAACTATTAAAATTAATGTCTAATAACTTTTTTGCAATATAATGTAATTACAAGTAAAATTAGATAACATTTTTTTGTGTGTGATAAATTGATAGGGAGTAACATGCAACTGCACGTTTATAGAGACTAGTGAACCTAAAAAGTCTGATGTATACAACTAAGTAAATTCAGTTCAAGGTTAAACCGGTATAGAACTATTTTCTTCTTCATCTCCTCCAATATTGCTCAACTCCTTCGTACCTATGTCTTTAAGATGAACGACCGTGTCTCTTCATCTTCATTTATCTCAATAATTGCATCGTGTCCTTTCTTTTCTGTCTCTTCATGAACCGGAATTTCATCGCTGTTTGGAGCAGACATGGCCGCAATATAACGGATCAAAACATCGTCAACTGAAGGATGGCATAAGGAGAAGATGTTGCCACCCTGACAAAAGAAAACGTTGCAGCCGCTTAAGTGTCGCTATCAAATGAGACACCAATCCGAACCATGGCTAAAAATCAAACCGAAATAGATAAATCGAAAACCGAGGGTTTGACTTGATTTGGTTTCCCTTTAATTTTAAAAAACCGAGAACATTTGGTTTGGTTTGGTGTTAAAGTAAAAAACAACGAAACCCATACATACATACATATATATATATATAAGTCCAATACAAATTCAAATAATTATTAAGAAAAGTGTAGCCCATTTAAGTTTAAGGTAAAATAAAAAGAAATTTGCTAAAGGTAAAATAGAATTTCTCCCTTATTCAGCATTTTCTGTTTTGATAAATTACTACTAATAAGCTAAATTTTATACGAACAAAATTAAAGGGAAGAAAACGGCACAATTGGAATTTAAAAAAATTTGGTAGATGACTTTGTCTTTCTGTTTATCATTTTTTGTTTTAACTTTTAATTGCAACTTCTTCTCAATGCTTCATAAACACGATGAACCTAGATAACAAAAATTTCGGAGGGCTTTAATATCAAAAGGCTATATATAAAACTACAATCATGAAAAAAAATGTTATGCTTCTATAATTCCTATACTCATAGGCCTATACCTAAATAAAGTTAATGAATTAATTAAGAAGATTCTTAGATTTGATATATATATATATATATATATATATATATATATAATACATTCTTAAAATCCGAAAAAAACCCGCAAAATCGAACCAAACCGATAAAATCGACAAAACAAACCGATAGAATTTATACTTTAATGGTTTGGTTTGGTTTGAATATTGAAAAAAACCGACTTAATTGATTTGGTTTGGTTTTAACCAAAAAAGCGTAGTCAAAACCATGAACAACCCTCATGTCGCATCTGTACACCAATTCCATATTTCCTAAAAGGACCCTGTCGAGGTTTTGTGAAAAGGGTATGCCTTTTAGCTTTATCCGCTATTCTTTTGATCCCCACCTTTGTGCGTACCATGGTGAGCAAATGGAAATAGCAGTAGAAATTAACCGAGGATAGAAAATATAATGTCCCTTTACTCTTCGACAAAGAGAACTTCCCTTTGCAGCCAAAGTAACAGACGACCGTTTCATCAATGCGGGCCTTAAACGTCATTTGATGCATCGTTTCATGCCAAATTAGTTAGTGGTATCCTCTTGAATTAAGGAATGCATGTACCGTTATACAGACCATCGCATTGTTCTGTTTTGAAACTTTTTAAATAGATACGAATAGGAAAATCACTACAAAAAAATGGTTAATTTGAACGTTGAAAGTTAGGATCGATGGTTTTAGACTTTAAAAACAAAAACAAAAAAATTTAAGCAATTAGGACCTAAAACCCCCCGCGAAAAAGTTTTAAAAAAATTTGAAAATTATTGTAAAGGACTACTCAAATTTTTTGTAATGAATGAAAAAAAAAAGACAAAAAAATGTGAAAAAAAGATAAATACTAACATCTTAAGAAGAGCGCCATGTCACCAGGACACAAAACCTCACATTCTTTTATATATATATATATATATATATGTATATATATAGCGTGCCAAATCAAATAAAAGTGGATAATTACAAGTGACATGTTTCGGGGGTTTGGCCAATTAGATGTGATTTTATTACTGGTTCAATCTACTTGATCTGTGGACCAATTAAATTAAAGAAAAACAATTTGTTCTAATCACAGAGTTCTGCTTAAGCTCAAAGGTTCATTAGAAATCACAAGTGAGAGGTCTGAAGAATAAATACTTCAAGTATTTTTCTCCATAAGTTTCAAGCGTTTTATATAAATATTACAAATTTCCAAAATTAAGAAATAGCCAAGATTTAAAGGAACATTCAAACTTGTGAGTTCAACCCATCTATTTTGCGACAGTTGAATCTCACCTTGTTCGTGACGATTCTATTAAAATGTTTGTGATGCTAATACAAGTTTGAGATCAAGCTTTCAGACATTTGAATCAACCTAACTTCATCAAATTAAGGTCAAGTTGAAAGGCTCTTAAATTTAGGGGTCGTTTGGTAGCTGATTAGAGTTATGCATGTATTAGTAATATAAAGATTAGTTTTGAGGGAATTTATGTATTATTTTATGCAAGATTTAGTTATTCCACCTCTATCTTGCATAAATTAATACATAAATTTTCTCATAACTTATAGAATTTACTACCTGCATAACTCACCTCCAAATCAGCTATCAAACGACCCCTTAGTTATGAAGAGAAGATTCGTAAGGGACTCCTAAAATTGCAAATTCTTTAAAGATTGTAACCCTCGTAAAATTAAATACATAATACAACTTGTTATAATATGTTATTGTCCCATTTTTCTATTCTCGATGGCTAGAGATGCTCAAAAGTAACTAAGGTGAGAAACTACCGTCCATTCCGATGAACATTAAAGATTTTCCAAAGGAAATCTAAGCCAAATCATGAACGCGCTTTTCCCCGTGAAACACGACCGCGGCCTTCGGCCTCTACGACACACAATACGATGTTTTTCCCCCTTTCATAAGTCAACAACACGAGTCCACTGTCCAAACAAAGCATTTCCAGTAACTTCATGACGTGAAAAGGTCAAAATTCCGGTAATTAGAAATTAATGCTTCCTTTATTTCAATTTATTTTCTAATTTTTGACTTCGATACAAGGTAGTTTAAAAAATAATGTAATATTTTTAAATTTTGTAATCTTAAAATAAAACATGTCGAACGTACCAAAAATATCCTATAATCCCGCTCTTAAAATACGACATATCAAAGTCGAGATTGAAGAGTTATCAAAAAAGAAAATAGAGATATTTTTTTTAAACAAGATTAAAAGAAAAAGTAAACAAAATAAATTTAAACAGAGGCAATAATTAGATATGTAATTCGATATTTAGAAACAAAAAAGAAAAAAATATGGAAGATGCCCTACAGAAACTTGCCCAATCAGAGCAATTACAATATTTTTAAGAAAACGAGTCAATGCAAAAATACTACTACTACTACTACCAAGTCATGTACTGTACCACTTGGAATGTTCAATGCAATTTCTCATATACTTTGTTAGTTAAGCTGCTTGTTCGGTTCAATCCTTGGTGGCTTTTCCTCAAGCCAATGTTTCTGTGAATTATTAATGGTGCTTATTATAACTTCCCTGGAATTTTCGCCAGCATTTGGTTTCTTGGTAACTCTAAAAAATACCTATGTATCTTGAGTTGGGTCTCCATTTTTCCGTTTGTTTTTTTCAGGTAACCTGAGCACAGTCAACAAAGCTTCTGATCCTTTGAGTTGGGCTGTCAAAATTTTCTGTTCTTTGCCGTAAGACTTTGTAACCCTTAATCAGGTCATCTTCTTACTATGATTTTCGTTGACTTAGACAAGTCTCCTTGCTGCTGTTTCTGTTCATTTTTGTCAGATGAATGTATAAACATAACCTATAATTCTTTTCTTGATCTTTAGCATTTTGTATTTCATGTTCTTGAAAAGGTTTAAAATTGAGAAACTTTTACCAAAAATTCCAGCCTTTGAGTTTTCAAGCTAAAACCAAAAGATAGTTTGCCTGCCTTGCTTTTGAATTCACAAGCATATATATAGTTCTGAGATGAAATCCAACCCCATTAACTTTTAATCCTGAGATGTGGCTAGAATATTTTGTGTGTGTTTTCAACTTTAAGTGGCTGTTCTGATTTGGATACTTGGAAACTATAATGAAGGTTTCTGAGGCAAGATGAAGCAAAGTCAAGGCTTTTTCCTCCAGTGGAACTATTACTTGCTAGATTGACTGTAGACTTCCTAGATTGATCAGATTCACATGGGATACAGCCTCAATTCTGGTCCTTGACTGTTTTTCGTGGTCAAGCATGGTGCCAGATGATTGGGGGTCCTTCTTTGTCCGTTTGCGGAACTCCTCTTCAACTATAGAGGGCATCATTGAGTTAGTACTTACTTCCAAGAATGTCTTTATAGAGAAAAAAAGAGTTTTGCAGAACTTTCAGCTTATCTGAATCGTATTGTTCTTTTCTTAAGGGAGATCAATAGGAAAAAACATTAATGATTCCACACCCTGGGAAAATGTTATAGAAATTCTTAACCGATGACAGTGGAGGCAAGGTAACTTATCTCAGAATGCAGTAAGAAAAACAAGGTCTATCTCCTTTATTGAGTTGTCGGTCTATTTCAAAGCGGATAGAAAATATCACCAGGGAAATTAGCCATGGCAAGTTGCATTCCTTTAGCTTCTCTTGACATTTCTTCGGGTATAAAGGAAGAGATTGTCCAGCTGATCGATTGTATGCGTACAGCGGAGTTTAAAACAGCTATAGCTGAAGAAGAGATTTTAGAGAAGATAGAGTCAGGTATGCAACAGAGAAATGTTGATCGCTCCTATGCCAACAAATTGTTCATTTCAATTGCGGAGGCTGTTGGAGTTTCAACTGAAAGCTCAGCTTTAAGGAGAGAATTTGAAGAATTCAAAAAATGAAATAGATAATGCACGGTTAAGTGAAAAAGATCAGGCTGAAGTTGCAGATGGACCAAATAATTGCTCTGTTAGAAAGGGCGGACGCTGCAACATCTCGCCAGGAAAAAGAAAAAGAAGTACTTCACAAAGCGGAAATCATTGGGCAATCAACCTTTGGAACCACTTTTGTCATTCTATTGCCCAATCACTCGTGAGGTTATGACTGATCCTGTTGAGACTCCTTCAGGGTGAATACTTTTGAAAGGTGTGCAATAGAGAAGTGGTTGGCAGAGGGAAATTTGTGTCCTATGACATCTACACCTTTGAACAATACAATGTGTTGCGGCCGAACAAAACTCGCGACAACCAATTGAGGAATGGAAAGACCGAAATACAATGATCACTATTGCTTCCTTTGAAATTGCAACTATCGTCCACCAAGGAGGAAGAAGTTCTCAATTGCCTGGAACAGCTAAGGGATATTTGTGAGCAGAGGAGAAAATACATCGAGAATGGGTTATTATGGAGGACTATATTCCTAATCTAATCAAGCCACCGGGTTTGAAAAGTAGGATATCAGGAATCTTGTTCTTGAGGTGCTCTGCGTACTAGCAAAGGATGGTGATGATACTAAGGTACTTTTATTCTTTTCGAAAACTATAGGTTTTTCATGTGTCCTCTTTACTTTGAGGGCCTACTAAGATCACCTTATCTCTGCTTTCTATATGTAGTGAGATTATTAAACTCTCAACTTGTTGGGAAATGGAACTTGAAGACAAGATATGTTGAGAGTTGTCACTAGGTTCAAGTCTTAATTTTAAGTTTTGTGAAAATAGCTGACCAAAGATATTGACTTTGTTCATATTCATCCGACAATGTCACCATGGTTGGGGCAAAAAAATTTGAGTATCATGGCAGCCCAAGAGGGTACTGACAGTAAAAACGGCTGTTAGTTAAGTTAACTGCAGTACTAGACTTCTAGCGAATGAGGATCTCTCCCAGTTAATCGCTGATGTTAGACATATTTTTGCCGAAAATGCATTTGAAAATCTAGACAAGTTATTTTCTTTAGAGAGAGAGAGAACCTATATAGTATCTCATTTGCGTTTAGGTTAAAAAGTGCATTTTTGGGGCTTGCAAATTAGCATGTAGAAATTTGATGGTTCATTATTTGTAGCCCATGCTTTTTGTTAGGAATGTGATACGTTTTTTCTAACAGTTTTGTATGATTCTAGATCTGACAGTTTCATAGGCCACCCATTGA
Organism: Lycium ferocissimum; assembly: GCF_029784015.1. Lineage (NCBI taxonomy): Eukaryota > Viridiplantae > Streptophyta > Magnoliopsida > Solanales > Solanaceae > Lycium > Lycium ferocissimum. The sequence goes on from NC_081348.1 coordinate 21,108,218, forward strand.
GCTGATGTGTATGCAGGAAAATATCACATCTACCATACTAAAAATCCTGTCAAGTTTGATATGATAATGCAAAATTGTGTAGTTCAAATCCCTCTGCTCAATTAACACCCTTGAGAAGAGTATGACTCTCCACGTGTATGTATGTGTATTTCCCTTGACCTGAACCCTGCTTTTTTGGTATTTAGATCTTGTTGCTTTTCTGTATTTTTCCTACATATACTTATGGTTTCAGACGCCTGATGTTGAAATGTCATGCTTCTCGCAGAGACTGGAATTAGGTCCAATACAATGTCAAATAAGAGCTCATTTATTTTTTTGACATCCAATAACATTAGTTAGTAAACGGGCATGAAGTCATTTTTTATTACTTGCATATGGAATAAGATCAAAATCAATTGCTCCTATTTGTATCACTCTCAGAGTATAATAGTATCACTCTCAGAGTATAATATCACATACCTGCAAACTTGATAGTTTAAAGAGTTGGTGAAGGCTCTCACATGAGGTGTATTGCAGGAAAGAATTGCTGAAGCTGATAGTGCATTGGAATCTATTGTTCACTCACTTGGACGTCGCATTGGTGAAAGGAAGTCAGCAGTAGCATTGTTACTGGAGTTGTCAAATTGTAAATCAGTTCAGAGTCCATTGGGAAAGTTCAAGGTTGCATACTTCTGTTAGTTACTATGTCAAGCTGTGATGACAACAAAGCCGCCAAAGATGCAAGGGACGTTTTGGAGAACATTTCATTTTCTGATGACAAAAAGTTATCCTGATGGCCAAGGCTAACTATTTCAAGTACTTGTTGCAACGTCTTTCTTCAGGTTAGTTTCTCAATCATATTACCTTCTTTGACCTCTAAGAACACCTACACTTTTCTGATGTAGCTTCTAGTTTTTGGTTTAGCTAACTTGTTGAATATACAGACACCTGAGAATAGTTAACTTTGTCGTTGTTGTTTAATCTTTCTCAGTTTGCATGGCATTAATTACCAAGATTTGGGAGCTTGATTAGAACAGTTGTTTTTTTTTTGTTTAAATTCGATCCTTACATATTGTGATAAACCTAACCAATTTAATGGAGGATGGCACCAGAAAACTTTCCGCATTAAAACAATAGCATTATTATTTGTTATGTAGATCTTGTGCCCTTTAAGCAAGCACTGTAGATATTTGAGATTGTAGTATGACAAATTGTTCCTTGGCACAAATTGAGTTTGTAATGCCTTCTTATATCCTGTCATGACAATTTTAAATTGTAGTTCTCCTGCTTTTAACAAATGTATGTGTAATCTGTGCTACATTGACTCTTTTCCGGTCAGAATGTTTCATACTTGTTACTGAGCATAGAAGAATTCTCGGTTTCTTTGTACAATAGTAAGGTATCAGTTACAAGTTTGTCAACAGCATCTGTTTTTTCTCAATACAATGTTGCTGAAAGTTCCCAATACATGTAGAAATTGTACAGTTATGTCCACTAATAGGAGTGATGACAAAAGAATTCAAATGCATTCAACATCTTCTGTATCAGAGTCGCTCTAATATTTTCTTAGTTATGAGTACTCAAATCATTACCATTACTCACTTCTTTTCCTTACCTAATAGGATCCAGTGATGTTAAGTTCCGAATGGCAAAAACCTTAGGAGAGATGGAGTTGACAGATCACAATAAGTCATCTCTGTTTGAAGAGGGAGTTCTAGATTCCCTCTTTCCTTGTTGTCAAATGGTGAAATTGAAGTAAACAAGCAGGTGTGAAAGCCCTTCTAAACCTCTCTAGTTTACCAAAGAATGGACAGGAAATGACTGTGAAAAGGCGTTATGCGTCCACGTTTGATACGTTGTACCGTCACACATCTTCCCAAAGTCTGCGGGAACTTGCAGCAGCCACTATTACAAACTTGCCTTCTCAGCAAGCATTGAAACACAGGTTTCACTGTTTGATGCTGATGAAGACATTTATGAACTCTTTTCCCTAGTTAACGTGAATGGCCCAGCTGTGCAGCAGAGCATTCTCCAGGCTTTCTGCGCCATGTGCAAGTCTCCATCTGCTGCTAGTGTCAAGGCAAAGCTGGGGCACAGGTATTCACCTCTTAGGATTTTATTTATTGCTCCTGCTGTCAAGCTCCTTGATGCTAAAGGATTTTTGGATATTTCTACACAAATATTTCATGAAATCTATGGAAATTTTCCTTCAAAAGCTCGGAACCTACAAAATGTGAAATCGTTTTCTGTTCTTCTCTTTTAGTTTTGTCAATCAAAAGAATATCGGCAATTAGTTCCTACACTCACAAAAAGTTGAACTAGGAAGTCTTGATGACTCCTTCTTTGAATGGAATGATGTGTTCTAAAATAAGGCCCATTCGCAAACTTTCATAATGCAAAAGCTGACCACTTCCTAAATTAAAAAATTAATTGCTTCTCTACTTTTTCATAATATTATATAGTTAAAACAACCCACTTATGCACCTTCCTAAATGTTAAACGTGTAAGTTGTGCTCTGCACTTGACACGTTTTCTGCATCTTTATGCTTCCCAATTAAAATAGTGGTAGCTTTGGTGTTGATGGTAGCTCCTTAAGTATTTTATGTCTAGCTTTAAAAAAAAAAAATTCCCACTCAACACTGATAATGTTGCATCCACAGTGCTCAGCTGTCCAAGTGCTAGTGCAATTTTTTGAGCATGGCAATTCAAATGTTCGGTCAGATGCAGTCAAATTATTCTGTTGCTTGATTGAAAATGGTGATGAAGCTATGATCCAGGAGCACGTGGACCAAAAGTTCATTGAAATATTACTTAAGATCATCAAGACTTGAGGACGAGGAAGAGATTGCTTGTGCAATGGGGATCGTCTCCAACCTTCCCCAATCTCTCCAAGTCTCTGAGTGGCTTTTTGCAGCGGAAGGACTTCCAGTGTTTTCCAGATTTCTTCCTGAGGTAAAGCATAAGAGTTCCTGTAAGCTTCAGTTGGTAGAAAATGCTGTTGGGGGCATTATGTCATTTCACTGTCAATAAACCAGCAAACACAGAGGGTAGGCTGGCCTTGTTCAAGCTGCTTGGTGCGGCTGCTAGACCTGGGAACAAGCTTGACACAAAAACGAGCTGCAGTTTGTCTTGCACAGCTTTCAGAGAATTCACAAACACTGAGTCGTCCAATCCCAAGGCGTAACGGGTTATGGTGCTTCTCACTCACAAGGCAGAACTTTGCCCTGTTCACCGAGGGATATGCACACTGGAAACTTCATTTTGTTTGGTAGAGGCTGGGGCAGTGGGACCTCTGGTGAGGGTTCTTGGGGATCCAGATCCTGGAGCCTGTGAAGCTTCTTGAGATGCCTTATTGACTTTAATTAAGGATGAAAACTTCAAAGTGGTGCTAAAGTTCTTGCTGAAGAAAATGCCATACCGTCAATGATAAAGCTACTAGATAGTCCTTCCCCCGAACTGCAACAAAAGGTTCTGAACTCATTAGAAAGAATTTTGGTTGCTGGAATACAAGCAGATGTATGGATCCTCTGCTCAGATGCCTTTAGTTGACTTGACACAACGAGGAACTAGCAACATCAAATCTTTAGCAGCAAAGGTACTTGCTCAGTTGAATGTGCTTCATGATCAGTCCTCTTTTTTCTAACGGCAGAACCATGATCGTTACGGGCACACAGTCCATGTAGATGAAGAAATTGGTGACAGTTAGACTCAAGAACCGCAGGCGACATAATTTTTTTTTCTTTTGAATTTTTTTGCATTCTTAAGAATAGGGGTTGAGTAACAATCAAATACTTCAGGTTTTGATTCTTTATCTTTGATAAAACCTGATTTATGTGTCAGCGGGAAACAAGCAATTTGCACTGACCTCCCCATGACAGAGTTGTCGCTCATGCCCTTTTTGTATAATATGTATTCTTTAGTCGTTTAAGTCGTAGCCAATTGATTCAGCTGTAATATATTCTGAATTCTTTACTGATGAAAGTAATAGCTTATTGATTCTTTTGTTTCTTGTTACACTTGGTTGTCGTGAGCTTAGGAGGACGGGATCCTCGCTAACTGGCAGTCTTCTCTCTCTCTCTCTATCTTATTATTTTTTCGTTTCTATCATTCTTATAGAAAACTGTTCATCAGCTAGCTTTACACTCATGCTTGAATCTCACTATATTTATAAGGTCTGTTACCTCTTCAGATTATTACTGTTGAATATTTGCTAATTTATTAAGTTTTACCCAAATAACTAGTTAGACTTAGACATAGTATTTAGGAGTTGATTTCTATTTGAACTTTGAATAAATAGTATTTTTTTTCTTAATTTGTTATTTTCAGATTTTCATTTGCTATTTTAGGTTTCTGAAGCTAGTATTTTCTATTATAAATTGAGAGCCTTAGATCAAAAGTAAAATATATCAAACTTTCAACTTCCCGCTCATAAGCCTTCGTTCTTTCTTATACTCTATTGCATTCAACTCTAATTGTTAAATTCTTCTTCCTCTATTTTCCTGTAATTCTTTTCTTTCAAAAACCAACAATTGGTATCTGGAGCCTTTTTTCTTAAGGGACTTGTGAGTAAAGAAATGGATTCCGAAAATAGTTTTTCACGAATGGCTCCTCCTGCTTTCGATGGTGAAAATTACCAATTATGGGTCGTTAGAATGAAAACTATTTGGAGGCCCTTGATCTTTGGGAAGTAAGAAGAGATAATGAAACAATCCGCTGCAAACAATCCCACCCGCCGCCCAAATCAAGAGTCACAAGGAAAGAAAACCAGAAGTCCAAGGCGAAAGCAACTTTGTTTGTCACTGCTTTCAAATGCCTATTTTCACGAGAATTATGTCTCTCACATCACCAAAAGAAATTCGATTATTCAAGAAACATAATACGAGATGAAAGAATACGAGGGACGTAAGTATTAAATTAGATAAGGAGTTCAGTTGCAGAGAATGAAAAGAGTCCGAGACTCGTCAAAGAGTACACTGGACAGCATTGCTTGGCATTGTTAACAATCCTTGCTAGACACTGAATTTAAAGATTCAAGAATTGTTGAAAATATTCTTGTAATAAAGGTTCAAAGATATGAAGCATGTATAACTACCTGAAAACACACTAGATCCTGGCCAAGATTACTTGGCAAAGTTGTTAAATTCTTTCCAGTGCACAGGAACAAATTGAGGCTTATCGTGCAAGATGGTATGGTCACGAGCCTTAGCAAAATTTCACCACAAACTCAAAGGGGTAGAAATTTGAAAAGTTAGCCACCTTGTCAAAAGACTGTGGCAAAATGGGTCATCCACCATTCAGATGTTGGAAGAGTCCAGACGCAAAGGGCAACAAATGCAATCAACTTGGTTATGAAGCAGTGATTTGCAAAAACAAATCTTAGAACCATGATACAGATGCACGTGTCGACAATGAAGAAGGCGTTCCATCTTTTTGTTGCAAAGTGTATATCCAAAAGAAGGTTTCAACAAAATTGGTTGATCGATAGCTGTGGGCTGCAACCAACTATAACCAGCTTTATTCAAAGAGTTAAAGTCCACCGAAATATCCAAAGTTAGGATCTAAGAATGGTGATCAGACTTGTCAAGGAAAAGGGAACTGTCATTATTAAAACAAATTCAGTAATAAGACAATTTCAAATGCTCTTTATGTACAATTTCAAATGTTCTTTATGTACCTAATATTGATCAGAATTGTCGAGTATTTGTCATTGGTAGAAAAAGGATTCAAAGTATCCTTTGAGGATAAGCATTGTTTCATCATAATGTCGCCGGAAAAGAAATTTCAAAAATTAAGATGACAAAAATTTTCTCATTTGATCCAATGGAAGATGTTCTGCGAGAACAAGCAAAAAGATCAGAAAAATCGAAAAAATTGAAGATGATACTCCAATTGAAAAGTAGAAGCAAAACGTGAACCTCGAGGCTTAAAAAAGCTTTCAATGTTCCAAAAAGAATTGAAGCAATGGAGGAATTGTCCATGTTTTAGGAAAATAAAATTGACAAGCTTAAAGTCAAGATGCAAACGGAGCAGGAAAACATGCCAGAAATTTTTAGTTGTCAAGAGTTGTAACCAAGTAGAAAAGTGAATTTAATTCACTACAAGTCCAAAGATGAATCTGCAGATTTATTCACAAGGTCAATTTTAGTTATCGAGTGTGAAGATTCCAAGACAGAAGACCAAAATTTTGTGCCCTAAAGCAAGAGGAGGTTGAATATTTGCTTTAGAACTTCAAATCTTTTTACCCAGTAATTTATTAAGTTTTACCCACTAACTAGTTAGACCCTAGTATTTAGAGTTGATTTCTATTTGCATTTTGAATAAATAGTATTTCCTAGTCTTTAGACTTTGTTATTTTCAGCATTTTCTGCTTATCTTTAGGTTTCAAGTTAGTATTTTCTATTATAAATCAGTTCAGATTGCCGTGAAAATATATCGAACTTTCAACTTCAAATTACCATAAGCTCTCTTCTTTCTTGTACTCTACCGCATTCAACTCTCAGCTTCTTAAATTTTTCTTCCTCTCTATTTTCCTGTAATTCTTTTCTTTCAAAAAACCAACAATTACAAAGAAATGAAAGCATAATTTTTTGTTTCGCTTGCGCCGCCTCTTTACTCTTTTATTTTTTAACATGCCTTGTGAAGATCTCTCGGGTGTCTACATAGATTTAGATACAGAAGAAAGTGGACCCCCTCTCCGTCAAGTTGAACAATACTATGCTTTATGTTTCTCTTCTCTGGATTAGCAATTCAATTCTTCTCTCATACACAACAATTCAAGTCCATAACCTTGAAGAATTCAGTGCTCGGAAGGAATAGCAAGAATGAATAGTTTTTACTCCTAATATAAGAGAAATATGCCTAACTATATTAGGGATTACACTGGCCACTGTGTGTGGTGTTGTTGTATATTACTAGAAGTTATAACAGGATATCCCTTTTACATGAACTAGTGAACCAAAACTGAAGAAATCTTTTGATCATTCCAAAAAGTTGCTATTAGTTATAAGCATTACAAACTAAATTTCGCTATATCAAATTCAGTTTCTAAAACTTCACTCCGTATCAGGGTTAACATATTATCGGGCTCACCCCGAGTTGATAAATGACGTGGGATTGCGTAGGTCGAAAATCATGGTAAAACTAGTCTATTGACTGAATCCTCACAATACAATTATGGATCTAAAGAAGAGATTAACTTAAGTGAGTTGGTCAGTCAGAAGCCATATAGTCTTACTCCAAATTCCGCTTGGGATTGAGACGTTATATCAAAGTCAATTTTCCACAACCTTTAGTCTGTGCCTACAACAAAACAACTATGCATCAATCTCAAACAAGTTAACATCAGCTATATGAATTGTCATTGACCATGTTTCTCCATTTATACTCCCATCTAAAAATAATTAAATAATTAAGCGTTACCATGTGTGAATGCCACATAGTTCATTAATAATTTAATTTGTCCTTAGCGAGTCATCATGTCCAACTTTCATTCTATTTTTGCACTAAGCTGCACTTGGGAGTGCTTCATATCCAAAGCACAAAGTGCAGTTGTTTGGAATTCCAAGTTTTACTGATTTACAAATGTCATACTTTTAACCCCATTTAAATCTTTATAACGTAGATTTCCTATTATTTTCATTGTCCACTTTATTACAAACGGTGCAGTAGCAATTATTCAAAAGAATATCTTATAAGGTAGATTTTTGCATGGTGCATTGACGCATCAAACATTTCTTATGAACCAACTGAAACAAATACACGTCCACACTCTCCGAAATGGCATTGACTTTACCCATTTCTTGATTACCAAGCTCTTGAAATCCCGAACATCCCATACGCCCACAAAGTGTTCGACAATATTACCAAACCAACTGTTTTCCTTTACAACAAGCTCATTCAAGCTTATTCTTCACATGGCATTCCAAGCCAGTGTTTTTCTCTATACATCCAAATGCGCCGTCAAAGCTGCTGTCCGAATCCACACTCCTTCACATTTCTCTTCGCCGCCTGCACCAAAACGGGCCCTATTCAAGGCCAAATGTTCCATGTCCATTTCATCAAATGGGGTTTTGAATTTGATAGTTATACCTTAACTGCACTTGTTGACATGTATGCTAAAATGGTTGTTGTTGTCTTTAGCGCGAAAAGCTCTTTCGATGAGATGGAAATGAAGGATGTGCCGACGTGGAACTCTTTGATTGCAGGGTATGCCAAGAATGGAAATGTGAAGAAAGTTTTTAATTGTTTTCAGTTATGCCTTCAAGGAATGTGATTTCCTGGACTGCAATGATCTCAGGGTATTCACAAAACGGGAAGTATGGGGATGCACTAGATGTCTATAAGGAAATGGAGAAAGACAGAAGGGTAAAGCCGAATGAAGTGACAATTGCTAGTGTTCTTCCAGCTTGTGCGAATCTTGGGGCGCTTGAGGTTGGGAAGAAGATTGAAGCTTATGCAAGAGTGAATGAATACTTTAAGAATATGTTTGTTTGCAATGCTGTGCTTGAAATGTATACGAAATGTGGTAGAATTGATAGGGCAATGCAACTGCTCTTCACGAGATTGGTAGGAGGAGGAACTTGTGTTCTTGGAATACCATGATCATGGGGTTAGCTGTCCATGGAAAAGGTGATGAGGCTCTAAAGCTTTTCAACCAAATGCTGGTAAGCCTTTGCAAATATTCTCTCCGTTCTTCCTTGTCGTTATTGTGTCTATCAAATTACAGCAGCAAGAATGAGCTTTTGTAGTGGAATTTACGTGATTGTCCTACTGCTGACACAGGGACAAGGAATGCACCTGATGATGTAACATTTGTGGGAGCAATTTTAGCATGCACACATGGAGGCATGGTAGCAAAGGGCTGGGAACTCCTCAATTTGATGGAGCAAAGATTTTCCATAGCTCCAAAGTTGGAACACCATGGCTGTATGGTTGATCTCTTAGGCCGGGCCGGGAAATTACAAGAAGCTTATGGTCTTATACAAAGCATGCCAATAAGACCTGATTCTGTTATATGGGGAACTCTGCTTGGTGCCTGCAGTTTCCATGGCAATGTTGAACTGGCTGAGAAAGCAGCCGAATTCCTTTCTGTGTTGGAACCATGGAATCCTGGGAATTATGTTATTCTCTCAAATATTTATGCAAGAGCTGGTCGATGGGATGGTGTTGCAGGTGCTAAGAAACTGATGAAGTCCTCCCAGATTACAAAAGCAGCAGGGTACAGCTTCATTGAGGAGGGAGGTGATATTCATGTTTATAGTAGAGGATAAATCCCATCCAAAAAATCAAATGAGATATATGCACTGCTTGATTTAGTCACAACTAAATTAAAGCTTGATGTAAGCACCATTGATATTGATTTGGATTCTATTGTTGAATGAATTTTAGCAACAATCTGAATAGTTGGACCTACATTTCTCTCCTTACTATTCTGTCTAGAGTGAAGTGATTAACTTGAATTTATAAGTGCAGAGAAGTAGAGTGGAAAAAGTATATATTATTTGATGAGACTCCAATGGAGTTTATATACAGATGGAATAAACTAATTGTCCTAAACTAACTCCTAAAGTATAGGACTGGATAAGCAGCAGCTGATACAAAACTAATGCCTAAATTAACTGAAGGATCCTAATCCTAATCTAACGTTAATTCTGAGTAGAAGTATAGCATCAGTAAAACATTAGTTACAGCAGTAATAAAACAGTAATTCTCATGTGCTATTACGCCCCCCTCAAGTTAGACGTGAAGAGACAACGCCTAACTTGGGAAGCATTCGCTGGAAAGCTGGCTTGGACAGTGGTTTGGTGAGCGGATCTGCAAGTTGATCAGCAGAATGGACGTGCAATACTTGGAACAATCCACTGCGGACTTGGTTACGAACAAAGTGAAGATCAACCTCAAGGTGTTTCATTTTGGTATGATGTACTGGATTCTCAGCAATGTAGGTGACCCCAAGGTTATCACAAAGTATTACTGGAGCAGCAGAGAAGGACACATGAAGGTCTTTGAGCAGGTGAGTGATCCAGTTTGTTTCAGACAAGGCAGAAGCAACGGCACGATACTCAGCCTCAGTGGAGGAGCGGGAGACGGTAGGTTGCTTACGAGAACACCAGGAGATAGGCGTCCCGCCTAGATAAACGATGTACCCAGAGATCGAGCGGCGATCGTTGATGTCACCTGCCCAATCAGCATCAGCATAGGCACAGAGAGCCGTTGTTTGCTGTGGAGAAATACGTATACCATACTGGGATGTTTCTTTAAGGTATCGAAGGATACGTTTAACTGCCTTCCAGTGAAGTACAGAAGGAGAGGTGTTAAACTGAGTAAGCTTGTTTACCGAATATGTGATGTCAGGTCGAGTAAACGAAAGGTACTGTAGCTTACCAAGAACACTCCTGTACTGTTTTCCATCAGTTTTAGGTGCCCCATCATTAACCAGCAGTTGCTCAGACGTGCTCATAGGCGACTGAATACCTCTGCAGTCGTGCATCTGAGTATCATGTAACACCTCTTG